>NC_073230.2:16035075-16338106 GCF_029281585.2 Gorilla gorilla gorilla
GTTTTACCAACACGGAAGCTGGAGTCACTGGGAAGTTGTTCATAGCCAACCCAGGTCTGGTAGATTCCAAGGTCCATTTCTTTAACTCAAATGTCTCACAGCATTAACAATTTGTTGGGTTCCAGAATGATTTCTTAATAGTTTCTGGTGTATAAATTTTAGTCCCTAAGCAGATTGCATGTTTCTCAGAGTAAGAAGCATTTTTTTTTTTTCTATTTGTCTTGTTTCCCTCCACAGGAATGATGCACTTACAGGTGGCATTCAGTAACGGGTTATCTGCCCTTAAAATGGTTTCTCTGAAAGTGGCTATGAACTGTAGATTTTTGGGAATACATAGCAATCATATTTATATTGCCCACCTAATTTAGCCTTTTAAAGCGGGGCCCTGAAAACTGATTAGAAAGATGATTAAAATCCTGGATGCCATTTTCACATCATATCTGTAGAATTAGTGTCATATTTCCAGTTTTCAAATGCAAATCTTGTAAAACAAAAAAGTTGATTTCTCTTCCTTTGTGGAATAAATTGCCCCCTAGTCCCCTAAACCATGGGGAACTCTTTAATTTCTTGTTTTTAAATTGTGCCTGTGGGGTCAATTAAAGGTGAATGTAAGAGCTTTCAAAATCTAAATAAAATGAGTAAATAAATAGAAAAAGCTTGAAGAAATTCATTAATAATACACCAGTAGCCAGTTTGTCTTGATGTCTTGCTGTCTCTGGACCTCTTCATCTCCCTTCCTAGTTACCTTAAAATTAAAATTCAGATGTGACAAAATTGTCATTAACATGTAGTAAGTGGCTAATATTTTTAACAATGAGAACTGGCCTTGTCATTTTGGATTCTGGTTATAACAGACATTTTCCATAGATTGGAAGATCCAAAATGTACCATGGTTTGGTAAAAATATATTTAAAGCATACATGATATGTTACATACAAAAATGCATATATTTTTACAAACATTTCAGCTTATGATAACATTTTTAGACATCAAGTTAAAAACATGTAAGTGGGTAGTTTTTCAAAATTCTTGTGGGAGGTATGATAGCAACAAATTTTGAAGACCACTGCTTTAGGGCATTTTTGTTTTAAAGGTTTCTCTGAAAGCCAGAATTCTTCAAGATCCCTAATGATTATCTACCTTAAAAGGCCCACGTTTTACTAGACCGCCACACTCCACCCCCACGTTTACCTGAATGGTAAATGTTAAGAGAATGCTGATGAAATGACATGCATACAAGCTACAGTAGTTTTGAAAAGAGTCTTTTTCACTCTGTAGTATTTGCAGAAAGAGGAACTGTTTTGATATGTACCTTGGGTAGAAACATGAAAGGGCTGTTTTGAAGTTTCACATATTTCAGACATGCAGAAGTATGTCATTGTTGACAATGGTAAACAGCTGGTAAAGATAACTGCCTGGAACAGCTGGAGGAGGGAGTTGACATTACCCTGTTTAGAAGTCTGGAAACAGAGAAAGCATATTTTTTTAACTACAGTGTACATCAGCAGCATAGATGCATAGTCTATGTGCCTATAAAGCAGCCATTCAAGCTTAAAAATATGTTTCTCTTTGCTTGTTTGTGGGACAAGGCTGTGAACAAAATAAATTAAGTGAGGAGGTTCTGACCTCTGCAGCTGGCTTCCACAAAATGATATGAGGACTTGGGGGGAAGAGAAATAAGTTTTGTCTGGCCTCAGTGGAATCTTCTCAAGGGAGCCTTGGTGGCAAGTTATATTTCTTTGGAAGTCGACTTGACTTTACTCTGGTTCAGGGAAGGAAGATTCTACTTAATAGAACCCTGGTGTCCCTAAAGAATCAATGCCGCTTCCAATTGGCACTTTCAAATTTAAACAAATTATTGTCTTGTGTAGGCTCAGCCTTTTCATTAGGTTTTCATGGGGAATAAACTTCCTGAATTTGCTGCAGGCTGAGTGTGTATTTCCATTAATTAGCAATGCAGGAAGCAGACACCAAAAGATGAGCAAACCTAGGTAAGACTCAAAAGCTCTTGAACCTGACAAAGCTACCAAGGTTCACAAAAGTGAAGTTACAGCTTCTACACTAAGTGGACTCTCAAGGTCACCCTGGAGAATTATTTGGCCCTAATTTTCAATGGCAACATCATCATAATGTTCTTTGGAAGCACACTTTTATCTGTCTTCTAAAAATGACATTAGGTTTTCTCTAGTATAAAGAAGGAGTGTTACTTCTGCCAGTATAAATAAATAAATAAATAAACAAATATTTGATTTCAAGAATTCTGGCTTATGTCACTTCGAGCAACCCCAGTATAAGAAAATATAAAATAAAGACAACAAATATGCATTTAAAGAAGTCATGTAATGAATTTTATTGCATTTAAAATATCATTGGATGTACAAATAATGATTTATTTTTTACTTAAGAAAAAATGAACTTAAAGCCGTGTTTACCATAAGTTGAAAAGTTGAAAAATGACAACCCTCTGGAAATTATTTGGTAAAATATATTGTAAACATATATATATAGTAATTTCGTAATTTAGTTTACGCAGCGAAAATCCTTAAATATTGTAAGTATGAATTAGTCATTGGATACATAATATTGATTTAATCTGCTAGGCATTTGTTTGAAAAGTATTTGATAAAATCCAGTTTTTAATGCTGCAACTTCTGACAATTTGTGAAAGTGTATCTGACTTCTACGGAACTCAGGAGTATACTGAATATATTTTAGTTGAGCTTAGTTATTTGTGTGTGTGTGTGTGTGTCTGTGTGTGTGTGCATGTGCGCTTCTGGGGAGGGATGGTTTTCTTTTGAATTTTTCAAGTTTCTTTCCCTAATGAAAGGAAAATTGAACAAACATCATCCTTTACCATCGCTTTTAGTGGTTATGTACCCATTTGTGGCTCGGTTTTACAGCCTGTTCTCTACTCTTAAAAGGTTATTATAAGGACAGATAAATAATAGGTTAAGTGATTTTTAAGTTACTCAGATGAATTAATTTGTAAATTTAACATCGTACTGACATTCAGATCCCTTTTAAAAATTTAGCATGCAAGTTTGATATGTCTACGATGTACATGTCACAGAAAACAAATGGTATATATATTCACTTAGGCATTATATATTTTTTTCCTGGGGATTTTGCATTATTCAATTTTTTATACTTATAAAATTAGTTAAGGTTGAGGACTATTGAAGTCCTGTTTTTTCTAAGGTGAGCAGAGTGGTTGAAATTGGGAAGTTCATTTCTGCTAAGTAAGTAAGCTCATGAGCTAATTCTGAATTGCCTGGGGAAATTCTGTTCAGGAACAGAATGACAGCATTGGTACAGAAATAAAACCTTAAAAAGGATATGAGTGCTTCAGAATTAGAGTTTGGAAAGTGACAGAATAGCGTACCTGGAAGGAGTTAATGAAGACATTTAGTTATTAGGGCTCTTGGAAGAATGTTTCCTGCTAAATGGCCCACAAAATCTAACATCAACCACTGCCAAAGTGTTTTTTATTGGAATGAACTTTACTATTATATCTTAAGTCAGCCTATGCAGGCCAGTTAACTGTCATGTCTAAGAGTCTACCATGTGTCCAATGGAGATTAAGGATGGGTGTCATTTACCTTTCAATATCATAAGTAACACTCATTAAACATTTACTATGCTAAAGCTTTATAGAAATCAGATTTTCTAATAATCCTGATAGCTCTCTAAGGTATATATTATCATGATCCTTATTTTACAGTTAAGACATTAAGGCACAGAGAGGTTAGGTGACTTGCCCAGGCCATGCAGTTGATAAAGGCTGATGTTAGCATTTGAAATCAGGGAACTCTGAAGCCTGTGTTCTGAATCACTGCTTTACTTTAGGAGTAGTGCTTGAAGAGCTCACCTTCTAATAAAGGCGAATGGGTACATACAATTTTAATATAGTAGGATAAATACAATCAAACAACTATGTGCAACGTGCAGAAATCCTATAGAAAAGGAACTATTGATATTATTTGTGGGAATAATCTTGGTATGGGAAGAAAGGCAGCTTACAGAGTCAGTGACACCTTGGTAAAGCATTGAGGATAAAGAGAGCCCTTCCAGGTGGGCAAAGTGGGGGATGGCCATTCACAGCTGAGGAAAGAGTCTAGCAAATATAAGAGATTTGCCACTACAACATGAATTCATAGAGCTGCAAATACTAGTTATGATAAATTTTTAAATGGGGTGGGAGTGGGTAAAGTGTTCAAGAGATGAGAATAGAGACTGACAACAACAAAGAGAGTTGGGTCTTTTCAGCCAGAGTAAGATGTTTTGGCCATTAAAGGGTAAAGTTTATTTAGCTAGATTGCTTAGTTGGACATGCATGGTGGACAGACGTGGTGGCTGGGAGACCACTTCGGGTTCAGTGCTAGAATCTAACCAAAGATAATGGGGGTGGGCAAGTGGGTGGATGGTAGAGCACCTGTATTAGGGAATACAAGCGTAAAAGCAGGCTTGGGGAAGATAGTGAGTTTGAATAAAGGTAGTACAATTACTTGATGAGTCATTCAGTGATATTCTGTACTTTCTTTATGTCTAGAATTTTCTTTAATGTACATTTGTATGGGGACAGATACTCAGAGGAACCAGTTTTAAAAATCAAACAGCCTCTATTTGCTCATTCAGACATCAGAGTTGTCTAAAGAATTAGAAGACTGAGTAAATGCCTCCAGCTCTGCTTATATAGTCAGGTCCAGGATGTAAAAGGAGGATCCGGGTGGGGGGCGGGGGGGGGGCAGTGTGGGGAGCAGTAGCTGTCACCTTTCTACTTGGCAACATGCCTTACTACTCTGAAGACCAGTCATTCTTTAGCTACTGTTAATGCTGATTACACAGAAAACTGCACAACACTTCACTTTGATTTGGCCAATTGAAATGCCCTTTTAGCAAACAAGTGGCACTACCAAATCAGTCAATTCCTCGATCAATGCAAATCTGAGAGTTCTTTTGCTGCGGAGAGTGGTCCTATCATTTCAGTGTAGTCAATTAGCAGAGGTGATATGAAAACCTCCAGCTCTGCTATAGAAAGCAAATAGGCTTTGCATGATTATTTAGCAGTTTTCTCATGTGTTCTTTCCTTGATGGAGTTAAAGGCATTAGGGTTTGAATCCTGCCCATGCTCATATATAGAGCATATGTCATCCTCTCCATCTTTATTGCTATTCATATTGAGGTCAATTATGAGCTGCTGTTTAATGTCACCATGAAATTGTTCAATTATTTTCTCCCAGCGTCTAAGCAGCTATCCTCAAAGGGATTTAGGAGGAATGGTATTAATACTGAGGAATTCTTAAGAAGCCAGTAGGCCTGGATGGCTCTCCTTTTATAATTCACCCCGTCTCAATTATGAGATCCAAAATGCTTGATAAGTTGTTAATGAATAGCTTAGTATCCAATCTTCTCTTTGGCTAATACTGGGGCAAATAGACATAGTTCCCTTCCTTGGTGGCGGAGTTGTAACTAAAGAAGAGAAGCTGCTATCTTTGTCACTTTTCCCCTCTTTCCCGTAACTAGACTCTTCTGGAGCCCCAAGGGCCCTTGCTTGGTTATTCCTAACTAAGGAACAATTAGGATGAGTTTTCTTTTTCCATTTTAATGTTGGAATGGGAAGCAAGGGGGTAGAGGAAAAGAAACCTTTTTTATTGAGTGAACCATAAGTATATTTGTACAGTGTCAGTATTTTCCGTTTGCAGTTTACAGATAAAATGTACTTGTATCTCTGTTATTATTGTCATGATTTGCAGGGGGATGCAAAGAGAAATATTTCTGTAAAGAAACAAATATCAGTGCTTTTCTTGTAATAGATCATGTTTCAGTTACTCCTTTTTTCTCTGTATAGCCTGGTAAGAGTTTTCTGAAGCCAGCCTAATTGCTTCTGATCATTTTATGCCTGCTCTAGGCTCTGGGATTTGGTTATGTCTTAGCAATGCAAAATCAGCAAAGTGTCTCTTTGAGACATTTCAATTTGTTCATTTATTCATCCAAACTTTTATGCATAAGGCATTGTGCTAAATTTATTGGAAGAAGGGGTATAATTGGATGAATCAGCCAGGGACCCTCTTTAAAGGAGTTTGTGATATAACGGAGGCAGTAGACATGGAAACAGTTAACTCGAATACAATGTAGAATGAACTGTGTTATAAGAGGAACAAATAGAAGGCTGTGGGAGAAGACATGAAGAAGCAGTTCTCAAAGAGATGACTTCCTGGAAGAGAAAATATTTGAGCTGAGCCTTAGGAGTGAGAAGGATAGTTATAGGTGGCATGGGATTGGTTGGACATTCGGGATGAGAGAATGCCATCAGCACTCACGAAGGTCATTACGCTCTATGATTTCATCTTCTTAACAATTCCCTGCCATGACTTTTGTTGTGGCCTTCAGAATCCTTCTATTTCCTAATGCTGTGTTACTCCTCTGGGCTCATCATTTTTGAAAATCTCATTCTCATCCTGTCTTCCCCACTTAGTAAGTACAATAGTATTCAATTTTCTTGGCTTAGTGTATGAGGTCTGCCATGATCTGGTAGGCACCTATGTCTGCCATTTCATGTCTTTCTGCATTTTAATTTAGGATTACCTATTCATCAGGCGTGAATTTTCACCCGTTTGTCTTACTGCCTTCAATTCCTTCATTTCTTATCTGCCTGTCAAACACTAAGTTCAATCACTTCAATTTGTACTATTGTTAGCACTCAAGACCTGGTTTATTGTGCTAGTACTGCAGGCTAGTATGAGTGGAGCCAGTAAACAGCACCATTAGAGAGTGCTGTTTAACCACACTTGCTCATAACTTGTGCCCATGTTACCCTTAGATAGTAAGATTTTTTTTTTTTTTGGTGAAGGGAGGGATTGTTGGTATTAGTTTAGTAGCAAATATAATTTTCATCTTTAGTCATTATTTATGTATCTTTCAGTCATATTACGATAACTATGCAGATGCTAAAATAGATTAATTTTGGAAGAAGAGCTTAAGAAATGAAAGATGTGGGATTGTGGGATTGAGAATTATCTGAAGACAATATTAGTAGTTGAAGGAGGGAAGGTGGCGTTGGTGGAGGGTGTTTTCCAACATTTTCAAATTTCTTTGTAAGAAAATATTTATTTATATGATGTTGGTCTTCAAATGAGAAGTTCGATTCAGTAAATAAATATTCAAAAAATGATTATTGCAGGGCATTGGGTATATACTCGTTCTGGGGCCTTTGCCTACTTTTTTACTGTGTTGACTTTTTAACCGAATCCTTGGAAACCCATGCCAGTGATTGAGAGGAACCATGTAAAAAGCTAATTTGGAAACCTGAAATCCTAATCAGGAGATTTTGCAAGGTTCAATTTTTTTCTTACTTATGCTTTTGCCCATTCAGTGCCTGACCCACTGGCTTCTGGTGGTATTGGCTACGTTCTCTGATCTATCTGTTTAGTGTCAGTTACCAGGTATCAGATTGCATAACTGAAGCATCTACTTGACGTACCTCTGTGCACCACATATGTGAAAGGCCTGTCACTGTGGTCAGATCTGGTTTGCAGATCCTGCTGTGTGGACCTGCATCAATGTCTAGGCTCTGTCTAGGACAGTTTGGGAGAGATCAGACGTAGATGTTCAGAGCAGAAATGTGGATTAAGTGGTATGACAACTAGTTCTAAGTCTTGAACTTTAAGCCACTTGCCTTCATTGAAACTTCTCTCTTCTCTATTACTTATGATTGACTTTTGGTTTCACAAGAGTATTTAAATTTTATTGCATAATATAAATGAACCACTTTGTTTTCATTAGGGGACTCCATACAAATGCAAACACTTTGTTTAAATACAGAAGTATATACAGTTGTCCCTCTGTATCCCTGGGTTCTGCATCCCTGGAGTCAACCAATCTTGGATCAAAAAGATTAAAAAAAATTGTGTCTGTACTGAATGTGTAGACCTTTTTTTTTTTGTTTTACTATTGTCTACATAATATAGCATAAAAACCATTTACATAAAATTTATTGCATTAGATATTATAAGTAACATAGAGATGATTTAAAGTATATGGAAGGATATGCATAATTTATATGCAAATATTATGACATTTTGTATCAGGAACTTGAGCATCCCCAAATGTTGGTATCCACAGGAGGTCCTGGAACCAATGCCCCTCAGATACCGAGGGATGAGTTTATATATTTTTCCACATGGTGATCAAAATTTCTTCCTTCCTGAGCCTTATGCAATTAGTTACTATCATTTCTCTTTTCTGCTTTTTTTTTTAAAATCCCATTAAAGGAAGTAATCAAACTTCTTTTATTAGTATCTGAATTTTAATCTACTATGGTGTTTGGTCATAGGAGAACCAGACTAAGAGGAAGTGAAAAAAATATCATTTTTGTTGCCAAATCACTTTTCAATGCATTAAAGGAAGAAAATGCAAAAAAGACAATGCTACCAAATTGGTGTATCCAGTGACTCTGAGGTTACCCAAGTTCTCAGCGCTCTCTACCTGTTGTTCAGGATGAAAAGTTCTCAGTCCCTTCACCATTTTCCTTTTCTTCCTCATGTGAAGACCAAGGTATATTATTCCAGAGGTGGTTAGTGATGTTGACCCTTGTCCTCACCAAAGTTATGCTTGAATTGTCTTTCATTGAAAACAGGGACAAGTCCCATAAGAGGTACATCTACTCATCATGGAATAGATCATGTCAGGACCCAATTCCCTAAAATACAGGAAGTCACTGTGACCTTGTGCTTATTTAGGGCCTAACTGCTCCATGATGAGAAACTCCTTCACTTCCCAGATTTGTGATCCAACTGGCTGTTCTTCCTGTAACTCAGAGCCACAAGGCTATTCTAGGACCAGACTGCAGGATATTCGGTAAAATGCCATCATTTGTTGGCTGCTGGAAATATTTGGCTTTAAATCAGTTACAATAAAAGTCCAGACCGAAGACCAATGGCCACATTTTAGCTTAATCAATACTGAAAGTTAAATACTTTTATGACTTTCAATTTTCTTTTGCCTCCAATCTCTTATATATATGTTATAGTAATAATAATTAGTATGTTCAGTATTGGTGGATATAGTATATCAGAAAAGTACACAACTTGCTTTTAAAAGTACAAACACCAGTCATGTTCATTGTAAAACATTTAGACAATGCCAATAGGCAAGAGTAGCTAAATTCTGTTACTCAAAAATTTTACTTTTGTTAATATTTTGGTGCTATATGCTCTTTTAGTTATTTCTCTTTATATTTAAAATAGATTTGTAAGTGATCCACGAATGTGTTCCAAATTTTTCTTCCTTCATTAGAGATCTGAACACATTATTCCTAAACTCAAAAATCTTTACTTGCTTTCTCTTGTGTCTGTAGAATAAACTCTGTCTCCCTGGCCTGTTTTTAAGACTCCTCACGGTCTTTTGACTGTTTCCCCTTAAACTTTCTGATTTATACTTTGGTCTCTGACATATGAATAGGTGCAGTTTTGGGTACTGGGTTCCTTTGTCTCAAATGCCCTCTCCCCTTCATTATCCATCTGGCTAAGGCTGTTCAAATCCTCTTTCCTTTGAATGTTCTCAGAATTAATGTCTTGCTTTACTCTGCTATTCAGCTCATTTATATTAAGCATAATTCTCAGTCAGTCTTTCCTTAACTCCATGTTTACATACTGCTTTCTCTACTAGATTTCAAGTCTGGAAGGAGAGGATTGTCATTCTCACAATTTGTTGTGAAGACTGATTTACTGTCAGTGTTCTCCACTCTGCTATTATCTGTATAAAGGCAGGGTCCACCTTCATAGCTCCAATATCATGTTCCTGTTGGCTGGGGAGAGCATAGTACAAACTCAACAATAGTGGACTTACCCTTGTGTCTTTTTTTTTTGATGGAGTCTCACTGTTGCCCAGGCTGGAGTGCAGTGGCACAAATTTGGCTCTCTGCAACCTCTGCCTTCCTGCCTTAGCCTCCCGAGTAGCTGGGATTACAGGCGCCCACCACCATGCACAGCTAATTTTTGTATTTTTAGTAGAGACAGGGTTTTACCATGTCGGTCAGGTTGGTCCCGAACTTCTAGCCTCAGGTGATCTGCCTGCCTGGGGCTCCCAAAGTGCTGGGATTACAGACGTGAGCCACCGTGCTCTGTCTATCCTTGTGTCTTTTGCAGCTCTTAGCATAATGCCTAGAATACGGTAATGCCTAAGAGATATTTGTTGAATTGAATTGTTATTGACTGTAAGTAAGGAGCATACATGGGCTATGTCCAAATTTGTTGGAACATTTTTGAAGGAAGTAAGCTTATTACTCTGAAACCTATTCAGTAGTATAAAGCATTTTGAATAGAAATACAGTTAAGTATTATTCCAGGTAGCAACGTGTGTTACAGAGTGTTCTTAGTGACCTCAATAGCCACTATCACCTTTTTAAACGTTATTGTTCTTACTATTTTTGTTTTAGTTTTTTTGCTCAGCTGGACACATTGTCCTTAAGATTGAATCAATAATTTTGTCATCAGCCACCTTCCAGGTAGAGGATTCCACCCATTTGCTTAAGACCCCTCAAGTCTGCCTTCATCATTTTGGGTATCATGGGTCTTTACTATCATTTGTTTAGCTTTTCCACATTTTGTGATATCTTTTCAGCTTTTACCTATTAGAATTATTTTTCCAAGTCTACTTTTGGATAGAATATAATTTTACTGTTTTTGGTTGTTCTCTAAGTGACATTGAAAGGTACACACTTTTTATTTTTTACTCTCTCCAGGATCTTAGTAGGAAGGAATGCATTTTATCTTTCACCACACTGTGTAATCTCCTTGGCATCCTCTTCTTTATTTGTTGGATTTTTCTTTTAATTAAAAAATCATTCCAGGTATGTTTTATTGCTTATTTATTCTTTCCTTATTTACTTTCTCAAAAACTAATTGAACATAGGAAAATAAATCTTTAATTCTGCTAAAAATATCAAGACTATTATTGAAATCTATTCTTACACATTCTTTAAAATGAGCACCCCAAATCATTGTTCTTTCTTGGGACAAATGCAATGAAGATAGTGTGTTAGCTATGCGATATCATCAGTGGTGTGCAAATGAGGAAAAAAATAAAAAAAAAGTGGATGGTTCTATCCTTTCTTCTAAAGACTAAGCTGGTAGCTGCCCTTAATGTTGGTGGCATTTTCTAAGTCAGAATCATGTACTACTTGGTACATTTAGAATGATATAAGAAGTGATTGGGATTAAGTTGTTATAAAACATCATGCATTTTTTAAACTTGTTGATTCAATCTTCTCTGCAACCCTTTTCAATATAGCCTGATCTTTTAAATTTCTAATTATCTTGTACAAAAACATATCTTGAGCACCTACCTACAATGTACCCAACACTGAATGTAGTCTTTGAGTGGTACAAATGGAATATAAGGTGTTACAATGAGAAAATACACTAAAATGGTTTCACCTGCATTTTCTTTTTGGTTGCACTAGTCCTGCTTTCTTACTGTATGATTTCCTTTCTTTGTTACATAGTAGATTGCTTTTCTCTCACCATATTTTTGATTAAAATTGACTTATGCAAGAGGGGCTTTGAAGTGAACAATATAAAAAATATAATTTTCGGTCAAAGTTTGAGCTTCATGGTTATATGTTTTTCATTGCAATTTAGAATCTATAATATTTTATCATGCAATATATATGCCTTATTTGTGATTTGGAATTTGTATTGAATTATTTTCTAAAACGAGATGTTATAGGCAGGTTCCAATATGGTATTAGACTACTAGTGGCAATAGCATAAACAAATACCAGTTTTGAGATTTGTGAATACACATTTCTTACAAATTTGTGGCTGGTCAAAATGCTGACTTTCTGATTAATTGGAAGTCTGTAGCCTCAAATAAGCCCAAATCTATTTATTCATGTCATAGAGGGGATACACTGAGTACTTCCAAATAATTTATATTATATGGAAATAGTAACATGCTTGTCATTTTTTCTCCACCATTTTAGATTGATTCTTAAATATCACAACATTGTACATCATTGCTAATTCTCAGAACTGCATACCATATTGCCATATTTACTTCTAAAGCTTTTCCTTTGTATTTTAACATTTGAAATAACTTCAAGTGAATTCATTCAGATTCATTCTTAATTACTAGGTTCCTAATAGGACTGTTTAAGGAATGCCTTATATTTGATGTGTGGAAAATGAAAGGTGATATAAAAATGCAGTGTTATAGGGTAGCTTCTGTGTAATTTTGGCTCACTGGAATGCCAGTTGGGGAATGGCAAAGGCTAATACTCAACAGATGGCAAAGTCCTAAAACCTATAATAATGGTTGCAGTTATTTTCATTACTGTCATTTGAAGGCACATGCAATAATGTGAAAAGGCTTGAACTGGGTAATCACAGTAAATATACTCAAAGGGACCAGATGCATTTCAAACAATCAAAACGGTGATGGATATTCAGGCTGAGTGCCACTTCTGCACATATTCTAGGTACATTTATTGCTAGGGATTAGAAGCAACATTACTTGTCACAGAGAGGAGCTCCATTTCCCCTTTTAGTAATAACAAGCAACAAAAATTGACATCTGTTATAACACAGACAGAACATTTCACATCCTTTATGATTGTGTGTCATTATCATGCATATAAATTTAGTTTGCAGATGTTCAACGTCAGAGATCAAAATACCAATTTTGCCTACAAAAGAGTTGCAATGGATACCGAAAATCTAAGCACTTTTGAAAATAGATAAGTTAAATCTTTTAGAGTGGGGACAATAAAAATCAAATAAGATTAGGAAGAAAAAGCATCAAAAGGCATCAGAAGGGGCTGTGTGGAAGTTTCAGAAGATCTTAATATTTCTATTTCCAGCTTTGTAAAAGCACCATTCTTGATTTTAATCTCCGGAGACTGTAGTTTGGAGTTGTTATATATCTTTGTTATTTTCTTCCATACAATAAATAAAATGAGGCCAACATTTTTTCCTTGAAAGAATCTGTCATTCCAGAAAATTAATTAGTTCACATATGAATATTCATAATTCTTCCTGTGTCTAATATGTAAAAATAGTTCTTGGTGATTTTGTGCAAGGGATGGGGTAGCAATGACCTACAATGATGCTATTAAACATAGTACAACAGACAAGTTGACCTTTTCAGGTATTCAGTACTCAATTTAACATCACTGTTTGTTCTATATATAATTTCCTTTATTACATTTAGGAAACAGATTAACAGATTGATAGAAGATGAGAGGAAAATTGTATATTTTGTAGTACAATATAAAACACCTAAGAATAAAAAAAATATGTTTTATGGAAAACTCTTCTCCTTTTCCCCACCCTAAGTAACCCCTAACCACATACAACTTCAACCAAAGGAAAGAAACCTACGTTACTTGTTTTAATAATCTTGTGCCTGCTTCAAAGGTACTGTTAACAATGTGGATGTATTTTGCATTTGCCTCTGGGGATTTACCACTCAATATTAAAGTACTTCCCACTGTGACATTTTAAAAACTGTCTCTTTCCTCTGCTGAGCTAAAAACATAATGGGGATCAAGAAAACCATCTGAAACAAGCATAGTATAAAATTTCTGCCAGGCATTGGAAGTTAAGGCATAGTTTTTGACCCTCCTTTTGTACTGGGCAAAGATACAGGACTGCTGCCCTCTCACTCTGCCTTTTCAAAAGCTTGTTAAATGAATTGGCTCTGCCATATTGTAAACTTGACATATTTGCCCAGGGTCTTTGGTTCAAATCTAAGTGTATACCCTACTAGTCCAGTGAATATGTGCAGAATGATACTTGTAAATCAAGACATGATAGTGATGATACTTTCTGAAGAATCTAAAAAAACAGAATTGGTAGGAAGCTGGGATTAGATGATGAGAACATACAGTTTCTTGAAAAATATTTTTATTTTATTTTTTTCTAGATATATTTTTCTACCTTGAAAAGCAAACCACTAATTTTATTGATTGCTTGATTTCTGATGTTTTGTGAATATAACCTATTCTTAGTAAATTTGGTAATCTGAGGACATATTTTATTGAATAATTTTAGTTGGGGCTTTAATTCTGGTTTTTCCTGGGACAAATATATGGTTGGACTCGTATATATCCTGGGACCAATACAGTTTAAATTATAGTAAAATTAACAAAATTAACTCGAAGTTTGAACTTGAACAGTGTGAAATCACATTGGAACATTTTAAATTTAGTAGCAATAATTGGCCTATCCATAATTAATACAGTACTTATATATATTATTGCTTAAATAGGTGTTTAAATTTTACATGCTCTGGGTGATTTTGCTTAAATGAGTTAAAAGCACAGTTTAATTAAGACCAATGAGTTGCTGGAAGAATGCATTTGGCTTCATACTTTTCTTGGATCGTGTCACTCGATACAGTACTCATTAACTAGTGGCAAATAAAAAAGTCAATAAATTCCTGTTTCCATCAACTAGACTAATGAACTTCATTAGTTGATCATGTTATCAGTATAATTACTACAGACCACATTTTGCCCTTGACTATTAATGTAACAGACTTCTGTACTTAGAAGAACTGCCTAAGAAGAGAACTCAGGTTAACTCTGGCAAATAACTTTGACTCTTTTCTTTCTAAAATAATTATTACATCCTCTGGAAATAGAGTATCCCATATACTCAGCTATGATGGTTTTCACATTCAACTGTGGGAATATGTTGCTAGACCGCTTTGCTTTGTTATAATTGTGTTGGCTATGCCTTTATGGGATACTGTTGTGGGTTGAAATATGTTCCCCAAAAAGATCTGTTGAGGTCCTAACATCTGGTTCCTGTGAATATGGCCCAATTTGGAAATAGAGTCATAACAGATGTAAATTAAGATGAAGTCATACTGAAGTAAGGTGGACTCTTAATCCAATATGACTGGTGCCCTCGTGAGGTGAGAAGAGACACACACATACCTAGGGAAAATGCCATGTGGTGATAGAAGTTAAGATCAGAGTGATGCAGCTGCAAGCCAAGGAATGCCAAGGATTGGTGGTGACCACCAGAAACTGGGAGGAGGTAAGGAAGGATTCTATCCGGAGTCTCAGAGAGAACACTGCTTTGCTGATTCCCTAATTTTGGCTTCTACCCTCTGGAACTGTGGGAGAATACATTTCCATTGTTTTCAGCCACTCAGTTTGTGGTACTTTGTTATAGCAGCCTGAGGAAACTAATACAAATTTCTTACTTGAATTATTAACCATAATAGATTAACTACTTAGCTAGTTAGGAGGAAGTGATCAGCTGTTCTCAGGGATAAATGGAAGTCTTGAAAGTCCAAGAATTATTCATTAGGACAAATTCTTAAAAATTCAATTTTTCTTTTTTTGAGACAGGGTCTTGCTTTGTCATCCAGGCTGCAGTGCAGTGGAGTGGTCACAACTCACTGCAACTTCAACCTCCTGGGCTCAAGCAAGCCTCCCACCTCAGTAGCCTCCCACTCCTGATTAGCTGGGACTACAGTGATGTGTCGCCATGCCCAGCGTAGTGGTATTTTTAGCAGATAAATAAGAATGGAGGTAGTGGCAGAGGTGGAGTGAGAAGAGGGACAAGTAAAATATAGAAATTTGAGGAAAGTGAAATGGCCCTTTCTGTATTTTTTAAAAAATATGGAGGTTTGCATCTTCTTGATTTGCAGCTTTGAAAACATTGACTTTTTTGTGCATCATATGACATTAATAACAGAAGCTACCCCACCAAAATACCACCACAAACTTGACTTAAAATAAACTCCAAAGAAGAATCCATTTTTCGTGTGATATGAATGACAAATGATTATAAGGAATTTTAATAATTTATATAAAAATCCAAAGAGTCATATTGTAAGTACTGACAGGTATACTAGGGAGTTTTTGATCACACTTAAAAATTACTTGTGTAATTAGGTACAACATTAAAATGAGAACAGGGATATATACAGTAAGTCCTCACTTAATGTCATTGATAGGTTCTTGGAAACTTAACTTTAAGGGAAATGACTACTCTATAATGAAACAAATTTTATCCCAGCTTAAATGATATAAATAAGAGTCATTTTGCTTGACATCACTGTTTACAAGAGCCTATCAATGATTTTAGGTGTGGACTTACTGTGTGCATAATTTATATATTGTTTAACAATATATTAGGTCCAAAGATATATCTCTGGCTTTCTTATTCTACAGATAGTTAATGTCTGCTAGCTAAGCTAGGTAAGTTAGGAAAAGCTTAGAAGCTCAATACATGTAAGCAAACAAAAAACCCAAAAACATCATGTTAGATGATTCTTTAACCTTCTATTCTAAAATTATAGCAGGCACTATACGTAAGGGCTTTATAGTTTACATTTTGTAGACGAAGAATATAACAATCAAGAAACAGTCTAAAAACTGGCAATGGAAGAAAGAATGAAGAGAAACCCAAGACTTAGCTAATTCATGATGTTGCCTCAAATATCAAGAAGCTTGTATTATGCAAATGGATCTTGTGAGAGGAAATGAACTCAGAACTGAGATTATGACTGTGACGTACTTTGAGACACTTTCAGAAAGATTGAAAGACGAAAAGATATTTCTTGGTACAAAGCACATTATGATTGATGACTGTTTGAGGGCAGTTATCTTTAAACTAGTATTACAGACAAAAATCCCATCACTTGTGTGAGGTCCTCCATTGTGTTGTAGATTTTATTAGCCTCATGGTTTTATGTGAGCAAAGAATGATCTCAACATGACACAATTTTAATATATTTTCTCCCAAGCTCTCAGAGCTATTTTTTCTATTAATTTTAACATAACAGAGACTGCAGTTTCCTTATATTTTGCTGTTCTAAGGGAGAAATATGTCTTTTATTTTAAGCCAGGCAGAGGGAAAGCATTTTTGTTGTTAAAATAAGTAAGGATGATTATTTTTCCCATTCAGATTTTCAAATCCCTTGGCGAAGAAGGTATTGCATTATTAAAATTTACTTGTTTGATTTAGAGGTACTGCTTTTGGACATGGTAAGAGTTTTGAACTTTAATTTTGATTTATTTGCTTGCTAGAGTGATAGCTAGGAAGAATTCATAACATTTTATTTTAAATGGAAATTGCTAACAGAAATAACTGCACTTTATAATCGTTTTGAGATAATTTTGGTTGCAATTTCACATTTGACTAACAGCATTAGAGATATGATTCCAATTAAGGGAAGCAGTAAATATTTTCCTTTGAAATTTCTAAGAACGGAGAGCCTTTCTGTGAATTAATGCATAGGTTGATATATGCAGAAAACCAAGCACTCTCCATAGCACAAGAATGTTGAATTAGCTAGGAATTTGCACTGAATTAGCTAGGAATTTTATACACCTGTCAACATTCTCCCCTTTTCTTGTAATTTTCTGTCTATTTCCAGATCTTCATTCCTCATGATTCTATCACAGGACGTGTTAGAGGAGCACACATCACTATGGCTTATGACATTTCAGAAAACATAACTTAAAAATTCCTTTGCAGAATTTTATTACATAAAAATTGATCACATGTAGTAAGGAATAATAGGATACACAAAAAGTACCACATAGAACAGTACAATTTTAGAAAGGGGAGAGAAAGAAGGAGAATATGTATCCTTCCAGATGTAGATCCCCAGATGATAACAGGGTTATTTCTGGGTGGTATGATTACAACTGGTTTCTATTTTCTTCCTTTTGTTTATCCATTCCCTCTAATTTTTATATGATTAACATGTATTAATTGTGTAATATTTTTTTCAACTTAGAACAACTGAATTAGGGTGGATGTTTTAAATCCCATCTCCATAGTACAATCAGCACACTAGATATCAAAGGCTCTTTTTTGGAACAGGAGAGCAGACTGCTATTAAATATTATTCCAGGGATATGCAAATGTTTAAGAGGCTCAGGTGGGCATGGAACAAGTGTGCTGGGAGGGTATCACCAATGGAATAGCCATTAAGGGCCTAGGCAGCTCTTAACTTGAGTCACAATAGCACTGGGTCTGGATAATAGCCACTGTAGCTGAAACGCCGCTTAGAGTTGTACTCTGTGCCAAATTCACTTTACCCACAGAAATTGCAAATGAGTTATCATTCTCATTTTTTCCTTTTATTTCTAGTTGCCACATCATTGTACATATTTATGTGATACAGAGTGATATTTTGATACATGTATACAAATTATGATACATGCCATGATCAAATCAAAGTACTTAGATTGTTGAAGGGCAGGCAGAAGACTACATGATATAATTTGATGGGCTTTTAAAATATTCCCTTACCCCCAAGTTTCTCTCAATCGGCTGGCCCTAGGGTTTTCAATTACCTCTGTCTTCCTTTGGGTTAAATCACCGTATTTTGAGAAAATGTCTTTGAAAATACTTGCGTTACATGGTCAAGACCACCATTCTACAGATTATTTGCTAAAGACCAAATCTCTGAAGAAATGAGCATAAAGTAAGAATATTGACAGAGGAAGGGAGACAGAGAATCGTTTGGATTGTTGATCACTATCAGTAGCAATAGGTGCTGAAGTCAAAGTGGAGGGTTTTTTCACCAGGACTCAGTGTGAAAATCCTAAGTATTTGATGTGAATTTGTGAAGGAAGGCACTGAAATAGGGAAAGAAAAATTTTAAAGCTTGCTCTGTACAGTGAAACCTTGTGGCATATTTAACAAATATGTTTTCAATAACTCCAATGATCTCTTGGTATGTTGGAATGTATAATTTTGCCAAATTTGCGTAAAGTTCATGGTAAAAAGATGATAGGAGACTTTGGTTAAGTAGTAGGTGCATCTATCCAGCCACTCAGCATTTCTTTCTCAGCAGGGCTCTTTTGTGTGTTCCTAGTACTACTAAGTCTAGAGTAACATGGAGAATTGTCCTACAGTATTCTTAGCAGTGAAACTTTAGGCAATTAATTTGTAATGTCAGAAAGTTCCCAGCATGCATGTAACACTAGAAGGAAATGTGATTTCAGAATGAGCCAGATGCATTTATAAATATTTCAAGATTGTAAATTTCTTGAAGTTTCCAGAGTAATAAAGAATATCAAGAACTGACTCTTTGGGAATTCAAGTTGTTATAAAGCTAATTGAATATGTGAAGGCATGTTCAATGTTTGAGTTCTTTTTCTCTTTTTTTTCCCTTCCACTTCTTTCCTTTCTCTTTCTGTCATTTCTCCCTCTTTACTTTACCTCTCTCCATCCCTCTTTCTTTTTCTTTCTTTTTTTTTACATTCTCCCCTTCCTTCCTTTCTTCCATTTTTTTTTTCTTTTTCTGCCTTTTGAGTATTTATAGTGATATAATCAAGCAGCTCAGGGAATTTGGCTGCAATAAAGGCTGTTTTGGTGACTCCCTGCTTCTCTTTTCCTCTCTGAAACATAGTTTTGAGAAGAGGAGATATAGTGCTAGTAGGAGCACTCAAGAGACACTTGATTAAACTTGAAATTTTATAAGCATTCCAATGCTATTACATTAAATGTATATAAATACTGACTTGGCCAGTTTTGCCAAGAGTGAATTAATAAGCATTCCTATGTGCTAAGCTATAAGAGAATCTAATCAGTTCTGCATTCTAACATTGCCTTTTGCTTCTACTTCTATTACAGTCCAAAGAGAATATTTAAAAGATTCCATGTTTATATTCTTATTTCTTGATATTAGACCACTATTTATTTTGTTAGCATTCTGTCTTCACAGTATGTCTCATTCATTCATTATACCCTTTTCCTGGCCTGGTATCATTAACCTTGCTTTGTAAATAAAGAGAGACACAGAGGTCAACCTTCTTGGCGAGTGTTTTGTCTGCTTATTGCTATTGCTGATATTAGATAAAAGTATTGAAAAAAATGCAGCTTAATTTCCTTGTTTACCTTACCTGAAGTTAGGTCTCAATTATGCACCAGGGGATTCTATGCTGCAGTGAAACTGCTTTGTTGGGTAGGATGTGACCAGGGAATACAAACTAACTTTCAATTTTCTGTGAATAAATAATAATAAAGATGGTCAGTGTGTTGCCAAACTATAGGGATATGTGTGTTTTTACTTGTCACTCTATACATGTGTATCCACATTTACATAACCATGTTTGAGTTTTCATGCCACTACTACCTTGAGTCTTCCTTAATATATAGGATTCAGAGGGTTTTTTTTCAATTATTAGCTCCATTACTTTCACATTGCCGATTTCAATAATTACAGTCATGTTTTAAGTTTTGCGCACATTTTCTTTTAGCCAGAAAAGCTCCATTTTAAATGCTAGCAAATCCAGTAACTCAAAAGCTTTCAAATATAGTCTATTGTCCAGGTCTTTCATGGTGCATTTCAACAAAGAGAATCTCTATGCTCACTCAATTTGCAAACATCTGGAGGAAAATAATGTGATAATTAGAAGGCAACATGGGTTCATCAAACACAAATCATGCCAAACTAACGTAATTTCTTTCTTTGATTCCTTAACAAGCTGAGTGGGAACACAGTGGGTATTTTTATTATAGTGAGACACTTGATGTAGCTTTCTAACAATCTTAAAAGGCTTAGGGAAAATGCAGATTAGGGAAAATGACTGGCTAATGTAGGATATCTTTGTAAAAAGGGACCAGCAACCATTATCTATCTGTGGTTCAGAATACAGTTAGTAGAGGCTGTTGGATAAATTTTATTTTGTTTATTGTATCATTCAATATCTTAAGTCTTTGACTTTGATTATATATATTTTATATCTCATAGTGTTTTTTAAGGTAACTGGCTATAGGGATTTTGTTTTTAACTAATAACATTGGTAATTTTTTTCTAGAAAGGAACATATATCTTGGCCAACTTTTTTCATTAAAAATCTATGAAAATCATACACACACATATACATATAAATCACATATAGACTGAACACACGTGTATATATAATTCATAAAATTATATCATAAATCATAATCTTAGTTTCAATGACTAATATTGTTTTAATAAATGTTCTTATGGTTTTATGTCTCTCCATAATGTTTTTATAAAAGTGAGAGTATACTAAGTTTACTATTTCTGATTTGTTTTACTTTAATAGTATAGTGTTAAACACAGTCCTAAGTTGATAAATGTACTTTTACAGATTTATTTATAATGATTGCGTAGTATTTCAGTGGATGTGCCATAATTTATTGACTCGTCTCCCTTTGTTAGATAGATTATATCTTTGTTGTTGTTTTTACAACTATAAAATATAATGGAATAGCTATACTTGTAGTTAAATCTGTTTTCTTATAAGGCATATACCTAGACATTGTATTATTGGGTAAAAAATGCAAACATTGTAAGAATTTTATGTGTGCTCTCTAAATGCCTTCCAAAAGGTTGAACCAGTTTACATTCCTACTGGCTGTTTAAGAGAGGATGCTATATATATGTATTCATATCTATAGACATATATGTATGTCTGTATGTGTATCTATGTAGATATGTGTATATGTCTATAGATTTTATGCATATGTCTATAGATATGGATACATATATATACATACACGTTTAGAAATAGACATACATGTGTACATAAAAGTGTATATGTCACATACACATACACATTTAGAGATAGAGACATATCCATATACATATATGTAGGTATGTATATGTCTACAGTTTCCATTTGGAAAAAGGAAAGTTCCTCTTTGGGAAAAATGAAACTCACCGGAAAGATTTAAATGATAAAAGTTGCCATAAATATTTTAGAAACTCTATGTTTGATTATGCAGCTGTGATGAAAGAATATCAAAATATAGGCTTAAATTGACTTTTCTCCTATTTCTCTGTAAAGATTTATCAAAAGGAGAGATTCATTTTGTGGCAGTTATTGTTCTTATTGAACATCCTGAAATAAGAATTATTCTATGCCTCAAAGTAACACTAAATTATATTCCTTGTTAATATATTAAACAAGCAAAGGTCTTTTGAATGGTGTTTGAGATTAAAGATTCTGTTTTGTATTTTAATTCTGCAGCAAATACAGCTTCCTAGCTTCTACTGTTAGTTGGCTCTGATTTCTAATTCTCATCTCTTCTTTCTTTTTACTTGTTGTGCCTCATTACAATTTCAAATGAAACTGTATGACGCTGATTGGAATTGTTTCTGTTGGGGGAAAATGTACGAATTAGATGTGCCCAGGAATTCATCTGCATTTGAGCCCTGCTATTTGTTTGACACAATGGGTTTTCAGGAATGGGATTGCGGGAGCTAAATCTTTAATAAAATTGTTATTGACTGTCCCTGCAGGAGGCAGTGCGCATGGTGGCTAAACATGAGGATTCAAACCCTCAGCTCTGTAGCTTATTGGCTATGTAATTAACCTCTCTGAGTACATTTACTCATCTGAAAAATGTAATGATACAAACCTCTTAAGGTTGTTGAGAGGATTCGATGGGATAATTTAAATAAGTACAGGGGACCTAGTAAGCTTTCAATAGATGTTAGGTGTTACTGCTATCTCTTGGTGATCCACACTTCCCTCAGATGGGAGGGCATAATCTTTCCTATAGCTATTGCAAAAATAATCTGACTCTGCTTGTCCCATATTATTGCCTCATTTTGGAACAATTATATCAGAATCTGTAAAATAACTATTATGTCAATATTTTCCTGCCTCTCTCCCTTCCCTCTTTCCCTCTTTCCCTTTCCTTGCATTTGTTGAGAACCAATGGTGTTCTATACTTTGCTAAAGATTGGAGAAGGAAAACTGATAAGAATCATATTCTGAAGAAGGTAACACACCAGTGGAGAAGACAGATGTTAATCAGGTAATCACATAAATAAATGTAAAATTGCAAGGATGACAAGTGCTACATAAATGACAGCTGCATGGGTTATAAGAGCATATAGGAGATTGGAAAGACTTCTCAGAAAATGAAACAGGGAAATAAAGTATAAGAGGTAAACAGGTGAAGCAGTAGACTTCTACATAGTCTCCCTATTTTTGCCGTTATCTTCTTAAAGCTTATTCTCCGCATAGCAGCCAGAGTGACCACATTAAAATGAAAGATAGATTATATTAGATCTCTGCTCAAATCCCTCTCATCATGACTTCATTACATCTCACTCAGAATAAATCTCATAGTTCTTGTTTTGTTTTATAGACCCCTGTGTGATTGGTCTCCTGCTACCTTTCTGACCTCATCATCTTTCACTCTCTTCTTACATAGTCACGTTCAACCACACTGGCCTCCTTGCTGTTCTTGCTGTTCCTTGAACATATAGGTAAACTTCATCTTGAAGTCTTTTGATCTTGTTCTCTGCCCAGAACACTTTCCCCAGGTACCCCCTCACCATATCAGTGAGCTCTTCCCTGATGACCCTATAGAAAATAGCAACTCTGTCTCTATCAGGACTCCTCATTGCCCTTATGCTGTATTTATCACCATCCCACATTTTATAAATTTACTTGTTTATTTTTTGTTCTCCCTCGTCATCTCGACTTAACTTGTTAAAACATCATGGGATCAGGAGGTTATATTTACTGCTGAAATCCCAACTCCAAGAATAGTGCCTTGAAGGTACAAGGAACTCATTCAATATTTGAGGAATGAATTAAGGAAGAAGAGACATGGTGGCAAGAGCATTTAGGACAGAGAGCGAAGCGTATGTAAGGGCCCCAAGGCAGGTAGAAGCATGGCAGCCAGGGGGGGACCGAGGGAAAGACATAGTTGCTTTTGAACACAGTGAACTAAAAAAAAGGGTAGAATACTAGAGGCAAAAAAGGTAGGTAAAGACTGGATCATGCAGTTATAAAGATTTTCCCCTAAAAACAAATACAAGCTACTGAAGTATTTTAAGTTGAGATGGGGTTGAAGGACCAGGTCAAGTTTATGTTAAAAAAAAAAAAAACCACTCTGGCCGAAGTATGGATATCAGATTTGAGGGGAGGACAGTGTGAATGTGAGTAGATCAATTAGGAGTTCGTTATAGTAGTTGTGCCAAGAGATGGTGCCAGCTTGGGCCACTGGCTTCAGTGGATAAGAAAGGAGTGGATTGTTTGAGAGCAGTGGTTCTCAACTGGAGCAATATTTGACAATGTTTGGAAATATTTTTTGTCATTACAATTGTTGGGAGAAAGGGGATGTCTACTGGCATCTATTGAGTAGAGGCCAGGGATGCTGGAAACCATCCTACAATGTGCAGAACACTCTCCAATTATCCAGTCCCAATGTCAATGGTGTTGAGATTGAGAAACTCTGTTTTAGAGGTAAACTCAAGAACTCTCTTCATGAGGTACAAACTCAGAACTTGCTGTTGGAGTAGACATGGGAGTTAAGAAAGTGGGTATTTCCTATAAAAGAAAGGAAATCAGTATGTCAAAGAGATATTTGCACTCCTATGTTTGTTGCATCACTGTTTACAATAGCTAAGATTTCGATGCAACCTAAGTGTCCATCAACAGATGAATGAATAAAGAAAATGTGATATATATATATAATGGAGTACTATTCAGCCATAAAAAAGAAGGAGATCCAGTCATATGCGACAACACAGGTGGAACTGGAGATCGTTACATTAAGTGAGATAAGCCAGGCACAGAAAGACAAACATTGCATGTTCTCATTTATTTATGGGATCTAAAAATCAAAACAATTGAACTAGTGGACATAGAGAGTAGAATGGATCAGAGGCTGGGAAAGATAGTGGGGAGATTGGGGGAACATAGCAGAGGTACAAAAAATAGAAAGAACAAATAAAACCTACTATTTGATAGAACAACAGGGTGACTATAGTCAATAATAACGTAATTGTACGTTTTAAAACAACTTAAAGAGTATAATTGGATTGCTTGTAATTTAAAGGATAAATGCTTGAGGGGATGGGTACCCCATTCTCAATGATATGCTTATTTTACATTGCATGCTTGTGTTAAAATATCTCATGTACTCCCATAAATATGTACACCTATGTACCCATGACAATTAAAGTTTTTTAAAAAGAAAGTGGGTACATCTCATGTAACCCAAAATATATACATCTATTATGTACCCACAAAAGTTAAAAATTTTTTAAAAGTAAATTAAAAAAACTTCCAGATTTGGGGCATGGGTAACTAAACTGATGAGTGTCACTCACTGCAGGGTTCTTCTGCCCATAAGTAATTATGATTTCTGTCCAACCTACATCTTTTCTTTGACGTTAACAACACTAACCAAAAGGGTAGAATGGATACTCATGTTTGTACTTTATGATCTGGGCATTTTGGGATCTATTTTATGGTATTAGCATGGAGGTTAGGAAATACAATATTTAGTTTGATATTTTCACTCAATTATCTGATGCCACTGATTCATCTGACTGTATTCATACAGCTGACATGTGTGGCACTAATTCTCAGAGCTGGCTTCATCAAAATAGCCATTGAATGCATCTTTTAGGGAGCATCAACACTGTGCTAACAAAATCTTGGATGTTTAGCCAATGAGCGTAAAGGTAATTAAATATTTTATTAACTTTGTATACAAGAGCTCAAAGCACTTTCACATACATTTTTCCTTCATACTCTTTATGTGCTTGTATTGGCAGAAAGAGGACAAAGTAGCTGTATTGCATTATAGCACAAACTTTCAGGCAATGAGACATTCCTGAGGCTTAAATTTCACTTGCAAACTAGGAGAAGAGGTGGAAAAAAGGAATCAGAATTTACCCTTTTGCTAATGCATTGTTTCCTTAGAAATGTAATCACTGCATCATTCTTTCATTTTGAGAGCCTTCTGAGATTATACAAGATATTTAATCCAATATCTTTATATGTTGAATCTGCATAAGAAGAACTGGAGAATGTGTGTTCTTTTTTATTTGTTTGAATTTATGCTAAACACACTATACAGAATTCAAGGAATGCTAATTATGTGTGCTGCAATTGAAGTTATCTGGACCCTGTTTTTTTCTCTTTTGCTGCTGCATTTTTCATGGCAAGAATCTGGTAGAAGATGAAAATTATAAAATTGAAATCTTTTCAGTTTGTGTGTTACTATTTTTAAGCAGGAAAAGTTTAGTATGTACAAAAGAGATGGTTTCAGTGAATTCCTGTGACATTAATGTGCTATCTTCTCTCTCTAAGAAGGAAGTTGAGAACTTGAGCTTGATTTTAGGATTATGTCTGCCCTGGTACCCTTGGTGAACATTTCTGCTTTTGCCATGTGTTCCTGGCATAGTTTTGAGGTGGCGTGCATTTCGAAGGGGCACTGATTTGTGTTTGAAAGAAATTAGGTCCTCTGTAATAGTCAGCAATCCCTGTCTTGTCTCCTTGGTTCAGATTGGTCTCTAATCTTCTATTACCTCCAGTTAACTTCTGCAGTCTGCTTCTATTCTCTTGTTAACATTTGTTGCTGCATCTGGGATGAAGCTTATAATTATGTGTCCATTGCCAACTCTTTACTAGAGTTTTGGTTAATCCAGGTCTTATTTTGTTTATGTTGGCTTAAGCAAATGATGTTCAATGCTCTTTCAGATATCCTTTAAAGTAATGGGATCAATAATTTAAGCCTTTATAAGTATGCATATCCTGGCTAACCTCATTTTACCCATGTGTCTGTACTGTCAGTTATATTTACATTGAGCAACCTCACTGACTCTTGTGGATTTATTTAACTATGAAGCAAAATAATAGTTATAAACTCAGTATGAGAAAGTATTACAGATATCATGTCTTATCTTATTCTCCAGCGTATTTTTTAAGTGGGAAACTGAGTCCCAGAGAATAGGAATAATTCTCTGCATTTGTAATAACACTCTGTAGTTTACAAAATATACTAATACCATTATTTCATATGATGTTTTCAGTAATTCTGTGAGGTGTGCTAGGAAGGCATTATTATCTCTATTTTACAACAAGGAAAAAAAGATGTAGAGAAATTGAGACTTGCTTCCTCAACTACCTACAACAAGTATGTGGTAAATCTGGATTTAAAATCCAAGACTTAAGGCTGTTAATCAAGTGTCCTTTCCCAAATATGATCTTGGCTCATGAGCAGAGTTTTTCCATCCACGTACTGCTGTGCTGTAATGTGTTGAGATACTGACTCTCTCAGCACTTAGAGCTGCCAGAGTAGCCATTGACCTCTAGTCACAAGGATCCTTCTCACCTCAGTGCAGCACAGAACTACTATTATCTTCTGTGTACCTCGACATTGAAAAAACACAGAAGCACAGTTCTAACATATAATGGAAGAAGACCTGATTAAGTCACTCAGTGAGTTTATTGAAAGATTACTGGGTGCCTAACAGTCCTGGAAATGTTTTCACAGTCTCCATTCATCCACCTCTGATACTCATATATATTTACCTCCAAGGAACCTCCCCTTCCTACCGACAGTTTGTGTGGTTCCAGGAAGCCAGCTGACAACAATTCTGACCCAGGTTAAAGATGTGGGCCTCAGTAAGCCTCTGTGCTGCCTCTTCTTGTCATGGTGATTAGTTCAGGGGTAATTATGGAATTCACCCAGAGCCAACCAGATCTCATGAGACTGTGACTTTTGGGCAAAAGAATATTGCTACTGTTCTGTAACAGACTCTGGAAGCATGCAGGCTGAGGCTGCTGCCACCAGCCTGACTCCTCATGTAGCTTAAGATTGAAGCCAATGCTGGAATTAAGGAGATCTGAGAGAGAAACTGAGCCCCGCTGATACCATTTGATGTCAAGCTGACAAAAAAGCTGAAGCTAATTCTGCGCTTTAGAATTATACGAACCAATACATTTCTCCTTTCCTTAAAATGATTAGATGAAGTTACCGTCACTAAAAATCATCTGTATTCTTTCATAAATGGTTAAAAATTCTAATTTGTCACTTTAAAGGCCTCATGGGGACAAGGACGAATTAGAAATGGATGTTCCAATTTGATCTGATCTCTTCCAGGTTGTATGTTTTTCTTCTCCCTTTGAAAAGGTAATTCATAACCTATGAATAAAAACGCTCTCTCTATAAACTTTCACACAATCTAAAGATGTTTTTGTCATAGTCAGTTGCCTATATTAATTCATCAAATAATTATTGTTATGACACTGAGGTAGGCTGGGGAACAAGACATCATCTTTGCTGTCAAAAAATTTATAATTTAGTTGGTAGAAAAAACATGTTATAATGGAAAGAAAATTAAATTTAATTAGTGTATATAACTAAATCTGATGTGAGTGTCACTGGAGTAGGTCAAAGGAGGACAAGGTGCCATAGATTCAAAAGTGATAGTCATCATGAAAGAGAGAACTGGAGTCAAATCTTTAGGATTTGGGCAGGTGACCAGGAAGAAGTCTGTCCAGGAGCTGCAGCATAGCACAGACAAAGACTCAGACAGGAAAGAATGGTGTTTGAGGAAGGTAGTGACTCAACAGGATGGGTTGCAGCAGAGGAGTTAGGGTGAGCAACAAAATAGCTTGGAAATTTCCATCTTTGACTTTTGAGAAGAACTTTGGGACAAAGCTCTTTGCTTAAGATTGGTATTGAGAAACAATAACATGCTAGCCACTCTTTTTTTTTTTTTTTTTTTTTGAGGTGAAGTTTCACTCTTGTTGCGCAGGCTGGAGTGTGATGGCACGATCTTGGCTCACTGCAACCTCCACCTCCTGGGTTCAAGCGATTCTCTTGCCTCAGCCTCCCGAGTAGCTGGGATTACAGGCGTCTGGCACCACGCCGGCTAATTTTTGTATTTTAGTAGAGACAGGGTTTCACCATGTTGGCAAGGCTAGTCTCAAACTCCTGACCTCAGGTGATCCACCTGCCTTGGCCTCCCAAGGTGCTGGGATTCAACTCTTTATTGAGCACTTACTACATACATGACAGTGGGTTAAAACTTCACATGCGCTATCTCACTTAATAATAATAACTTTCAGGTAGGTATTATTGTACCTACCAACCAACCCTGTAAGTGGATGAGGCAGAATGAACCAAGGACAGTCTGCCTCTGAAGACCATGCAGTTGCTCTGGCCATGAAATTCCATCTGTCTAAGATGAACAGAGCAGTCACTTTGCACATGTCATGTAGGTTTATAATAGTCCTCTGCACATTTTGGTGAGTATTTGTATTTTTGGCAAGTTTAATATTCGGAGTTACTACTAGCAAATTCTTAGAATTACTAGATTTCAGGCATTTAAAAAGCCTCTATTTTACCATGAAATTCATTGTGATTTATTCTACACTTAAAGCAAGGGAGTGAAATCTCATAAATTAGATTGAAGTAATAATTATTAAGAACATCACAACTTCTAGGGATTGAATTAAAGTATTTACATTATTATTTCATTTTTCCCCAACAGATTGTGAATGAGGGTGTTGTTATTCCCTTTGTATAGACAATAAGACTGAGATCAAAAGTATTTAAGTAGCTTATACAAGGGCATATAATTAGTGTGAGCAGAGCTGTGACTTGAATTCAGGTCCTTCAGTTATAAGTCTAGTTCTTTCCCAACTACATTAGTCTATAAGTGGCCAAAAAGTACATATGAAACTTGGCATTTTATATGTATTGGAGTTACATTAGAGCTTAAGTGGCCATAGAGTAACAAATGAGACTTGGCATTTGTGTTTACTACTAGTGAGTGTGAAAAGTCTAAGTAATTATCAAATACGAGGGATAATTTGACAAAGTTAAGTCTCATTCAAACTCAAAGTGTGACTTTTCCATTTGTCTGGTTATTCTATGATTTGTCAACAAGTCAGGATAACAAATATTTACTTAATACCAATTTATTAGGTAAAAGTATATGCTACTGTAAAAAGAACTTTGTGCAAACCCTACACTAATGGAATAGAAAATATGGTTGAGGGCAAGGCGAAAACCTATACAGTACAAGTGCGAGTAATCTCTGAGAAGTGATTAAATGAATATTTTGAGGTGGGACATAACTCATATCGTATGAATATTAAGGACTATGAGTGCAGAGGAAGAAAATATTTGTAGCTGCTGGAGTGGTCTTGGGAAATGTTAACATGAAATTTATTGTTATTCATGAAGGAAGTATTTGAACTAGTCCTTGAGGGGAGGACTTGGAGAAATCAGAAAGAGCAAAAGCAGAGTGGTAAGGAAGTATGTGGTGTGCTCCAGGGAGCAGTTTGTCCAGAACCAATATTTAAATACAGGATAAAATCACAGAAGTGGGTCAGGGCCAGCTTGAGGAAGTCTTAAAGAAAAACTAAGAGGCCTGAATTTAATGATGCAGGAGGGATGGCAGTGTGGGGCTGCAGGTGCAGAGGAGTGGAGACAGGGAAGACTGGGAGATGAATTAAAACAGGAGAAGAGTAGAGACAAAGGTTCATTTGTTATAGAAAATACTGGGGAAATTGGATGAAATAACTAACACAAACTACAAAGTGATTGGAACAGGTCAGGTCCCCACAAGTTAAAGGGGGAAGAATAAATAGATAAATGGCATTTCAAGTAAACAATCAGACAAATTTAATTTATCTGACATTCTGTAACACAAAGTAAACTGTCATGAAAACTAAATACTAGAGAGAAAAATTAAAAAGATAAAAGAAACAGAATAATTAACTACAAACACAACTTGTAAACTGTGATCGAATCATAGTTAACAAACAAAAAACCAAAAGCTGGGGTACTAGCGGAGAGATTTGAATATAGACTGGATTTTAGGTAATATTAATGAACTGTCAATTTTTAGTTTTGATAATAATTTTGTGGTATAGTAAGAAAAAGTTCTTATTTTTAAGAGATATATACTGAGAAGTCTCATATGTGCCTTTTATTGTCAATTTTTTTCTGCAAAATATATGTATATGCATATGTGTATTTTTATTTGTATTCTATCTGTATCTATATTTACATGTAAATCTTTTCTATGGCTTTGTATGTATTTATATCTACATTCATACTCAGACCCATACTCATAGTCACCCCATCCCTATCTCTGTATATATAGCTAGATCCAGATATAGATCTAGAAGAAGTATATGTGACATAATGTTAAAAAAATTTTGAATCTAGTTTATGGATGTACAGATGAGCAACGTGCTATTCTTATAATTTTTTGGTGTGTTCAAGATTTTTATAATAATAATTGAGCTAGAGGGAAGGGGGATAAATAGGTCAGGACTTGGAGCCTAAAGGAGAAGCAGTGTGAGTGGAAAGGAGGAGCAGATGTGCAGTGATAATTGGTAGCACAGGGTGGATTTTTTAACCCAAAGCATCAGAGGAGCCTCTTAGGTATGAGTTTTGACATTAAGGCCTTGCAGATTGGCTGTGGCCACATTTTGAATAAGGGCAGGAATGTCTTTAGAGAAAGTAAGTTTGAGGGAGAGAATGTACTCGTTTTCAGATGGGTTTTGTTTCCAGCGAATATGAGCTTTCCAATTGAACCTTGTTGGAGGAAGGTTGTCCAGACTCTGAGAAGATCAGAGCTAGAGATGCCAATTCCATAGTCAGACACAGCAGATGGCAGTCGAAATCATGAAATTGGATGCAAATTATGAGTAAAGAAGTGTGCAAAAGGAAAACTGAGGAAAACCCTAAGAAATGCCCATATTTAGGTGGTGGAAAGAAAAAGTGAGGAGAGCAAAGCAGACAAAGCAGGCCAAACCAGAAGGGAAAAGATAGTGTCATGTGGAGAAGTGGAGGGAGCACACAGCCCATGGTGAACACACCATGCATCTTTTTGAATGAATGAATGAATGGAGTTGTACAAAAGAGTGAGGGTCATTAAAGTGAAGATAAAGGGAACAGTAAAGACAATTGCAGAGTGAATGAAAGGCATTTGGGATTAGGAGTTGAGAGGTTATTTTAAACTCAGACTAAAGGTTTGGTGGAGGCTGTTGCAATGGTTCATTGTGGAAGCAAAAGCCAGCACGAGAAAGTGGGGAAGCTGAGTAGTAGAGGGCTCCTCAGTGCAGTTTGGGGATAGGAAGACCTGGATTCAAGTCATGACTCTTAACTCTATAACTGCCTTCCCTGGGCTTCAGTTGTCTATTTCCCTAAAAAAGTGGGGTAGGCTAAGTGATGTCCAACATTTCTTAAAGCACTCACATTCCACTGGCCCTTCAGCTGTTTTAAAATATATATTTAGAGAAGACTGTCCCAATCCATATTGTAGTGTCATTTTCAGCTTCCTATGTGTCACAGTTGCTTTGACTACAGAGTCCCTATGTAGAAATAGAATTATCCTATTCTCTTTTTGGCAGCCTCACTGATTTACAATGAAATTATCGGAATGGTCAATAGATACATCCATATAGCATTTTGACATAAGCAAAATGTAACTTGACTGAATAGTAAAATAATACTGTAATTTTTTATTTCCAATTTCAAAGATTATTTTAAAGAACTGAGGAGATGATATATTATGTTGCTATGCATTGGCAATTTCTGGTAGGAAGTTAGGGGGAAGATCAACTCAAATTCTGAAACTTTACTCCATTATAAGCTTTTCTACATCCTATTAGGTCCAAATATGCAGAAAGGGATTGTGCAGATGATACCATTCTTCTTAAATGACAAACCTGGAATGATGAATGCTTTTCCTGGTCAATTAACCCCTGCCAAAGCTCTCAGTGACTAAAAGAAATGCTGTGGAACACAGTCTCAAGTAGACTATAAAATATACAATTAGAGGTCTTCTGAAGAGGACAGTGTTCCATTAGAAATCTACCAGCTCCTTTTAACTCTATGGGTCCCTATTTCTCAGAACTTTTACCAGAGGTTTGTTCAGAAACTGGCTCATCACCAGTTTTCTTAACAAAGCTTTCAGATCTTTGTTATCACACAAAGAGATAAAGAGTCTGAAATCCTCCTTATGATTCAGGCATCATCTGTTATCCTAGATCAATGTCAAGCTAAAGATTTTTGGAAAGGATTTTGGCAAAGTGTAATTGTAGATTAACCCCACAGCCTTCCATTAGATAAATGGCATAATGGGAAGTTTCAAACAATGAGTCAGAGGACTGGGCTCTGATCTTGAGAAAGCTGATTTTCTCTATGACCTTCAATTAGTTATATAATCTTTTTGTCTGTGAATCAGTTATCTAATCTGTGACGTATGGTAACTACTTTTTTGTTTGTTGGTTGAGGACTATAGGAAATACAAGATGTTATTTTTTCTCATATGTTGGGAAGACCCATTCTTTCTGCATTTCTTTTAAGGGACCTCTTTCTCCTTAAGCACGTGGACTTCACTGGCAAACAAAGGATGTATTTAACCTGATGAGGAAAGTCAATTCTGAAAAAAAAAAAAGAACATTTTAATAAGGAAAGTGCTGGTGTTGACCTCATATTGAGTGTAATGAAGCATGGTTGGATATACATCATAAATTATGCATCTTTGGGCCTTAGTCTATTGCAAACTGCAACTTTGTTGAACCTCATGGACTATAATTCTGATGTGTCAGTGGGATATACTCATTGTCATGCAGTTTATTATTTTTTTTTTTTGGCAACTTCAAATACTTTCCTTACTCCAGATCTAACTTTCTGCTGAGGGTAGCTTGCCACCCACCTTGGATTCTATTACTTTCTCACTGCCATGAGGGACTCCTTTCCAAGCACTTGAATTTTCATTTTTTTTTCTTTTAAATTACTCCTTACAATGACTGATAAGAGATAGGATTCATTAGCACAGTTTGCTAGTACTTTGTGCTAATATTACACTGAAGTCAGGTCATATGAAATCAAAGTGTTCTTTAATTGTCCATTTTGCACATTCAACATGTTGCATATGGCCCTTCAGGATCTGGTCCTTGATAATGTCTTCTACTATTTTTAAGGCATATTTCACTCTGATTTTATGCCTTAATAACAGTAAAGTAGTAATTTCTCCCATGCGATGTGGTGTTTATCACCTGCAAGCCATTATCCATGCTTCTCTTATTCTTGGGACACTTTTTCTGGGCACTCTGCCTACTTACCTTCTATTCTTCCTATACACCTCTGCTCAGATTCCCTCTTTACCAGGTTCTTTTTCCTGACATCCTCATTCCTTTAAGCATAAGGACAAAGAGCCTCTCTGGGTGTTATTTTAATATCCTGTGAACGCCTCTGACTTTATGCCCCCACCTTGTTTATATTTCTGTTTATGTCTATTATATTAATTAGACAATGATATTCTGCAGATCATTCCAATACCCAGCCCAGTGCTTGGCTCACAGTAAATGGCTAATATACATTTAAGTGAATTGGCCTACTTGGAAGAAGAAAAAGATTCAGATTAGTGGCCATTTTTATGTATATTTGATGTCCAGCAACTATTATTTACGTACCTGGGAACTCATGCATGACCTCGGGCAAGGTAACAAGGGAATGCTCATTCGGTAAATGAGGCAGAATAAAAAACTACTTGTTAGTCTAGAAATTAAGGCCATATATAGATAGGCAAGTCTACATGGGAGGAGAAAAGAACTCAGGGGAAATAGGTAATGAAATAAGCCTCTTAAGTATGCAGTCAATGTTCTTCAGTTAATATCTCATATAAAACAAAGAAAAGACTTCCAAGCCTTCAATGTTCTAAGTTGCCATGGCAGCAGCACCACCACTCTTGGCTCTTTGAGTAGTAGGACTGTAGGGGAAGAAAGGCCTGACACTAGCAGGCAGAATGCCAAGGGGCTGGGAGAGGTTACTGAAGCATTTTATTACTGACACTGAAGAAATGATTATAGATCATGAAGCAGGAGAACCTACCATACCGTGGCAATGAGATTCATTGGTTTCCAGAGAGTTGCATTTTGACTTTTAAAAGGAGATTTTAAAAAATGATAGTCAAATTGCACTTCAATGGATTAAAAAAAATAACCATTTTAAAAGCAGAAGGGTAGAAGCTGCTAGAGAGTGTATTCAAATCCATGCTTCTTAGCAACCAGACCAGATTTCATCCATAAAAGAAAGCCAGAGGTACAATAAGAAAAGCCTCTTTGGTTCTCTAGAGAATATAAAGGCATATTAGAAAAAAAGAAGCACTTTGAGATCTGTGGATAAAAGGCACTATATGGGCATAAAGTATATTACAAAAAGAGAAGGACAAGGAAGAAATGATGTCTAGACTGGGCAGGTTATCTTGGGTACGTATGAGAATAATTGCCAAAGTCAAAATGAGAGATCCTGACAACTAGAATCATTAGAGTGTTCAGAAGTTAGTATTATTTTAAAACATAACAGATATATATTTTTTCCTGAATCAAAGCAAAATAAATGTAAAGGGAAAATAGAGAATATGTGGATTACTTAGTAACTACATACTATTTCCTCAAAAGATTTTCACAGTGAAGAGAGATGAAAAGGTGCAAAGAAAAAACGTCACTAACATGTTACAGAGTTTGATGTTATCTATCTTCGAAGTTTCAGTGAAATTCTACACAGTAATTGATTCTTTCTGATTCAGCCAAGTAGGAAACATTAGAACATTTCATGCATAGGTGATTTTTTTTTTTTTGGATAATGTAAGGTTAGAAGAGTCATCACAAACAAAAAAGCAAAAACCAAACTAAACCAAAAACCCAAACCCAACAACAAACAAACATTTAAGAGGAAAGTCAGGGACAAGAATGTAGTTTCTGGTGATAGGATAAGAAAAATTACAAGTTAAACTAGAACTGTAATTTTCTCTAAATTAAGCCAGCCCTTTTTGTGTATGTATAAAAAAAAAAGAACTGGGGGGTATGAAAGAAATGATTATTTTCATGTACTATAATCAATGCAGAGATTATCTTCAGGAAGATTCAACAATGTTCTTGAGTGGTATACAAAAAGCCTGGTGTATTTGAAAGAAAATAAATATAAATGAATGTTTTCTGGATAAATGAAGAAGCAAAGCTTGAAAGTAGAATGTGTAAATTTAGCAGAGATTTGACGCGTATGTTTGAACAGACGGTGGTGCAGTTGTTATCTTCCGAGGTTATTTTATGAAAGCTGCATTTTCCCTTGAAGCCAGACCCCATATGGGGTTGAGATGACGAAAGCCTCATGTATCTCACTATCATTAGGCTAATGAGATTGGTCAAGGCCACATGCATTCTAGATCTTGGCAAAATTTAAGATAAATCTAGTAAATTCTTCTAATAGCTTTGTGCTGTTTTTGGAAAGAAGAGAAAGATAAGAAATGAATAAAAACAAATTTTCGAGTACAAAAGATTTCATTTCTGAAATACTGTTCCATTATGAAAATGATTGATTTTAAGATAGATTATTTACCCCCACTGTTATAAAATTTTATGGTCACAGAAATAATTTAAACCAGGTATTTGTAAAAAATCCAATATGCAAACACAAACATTAGGAACATTTGTTTTTTAAGCATTCCTTTTGTACCCAAAACTTTGCAGTTTTTATAGTGAAGAGTTTTGAAAATTATGGTGGATGTACATTGAAAATGGGTTAGTTTAGCTGTGAAAAAGTTTATTTTTGAACTGAGACCAACTGTTGGAAATTATAGACAATTTGTAACTACTAAGAAAGGTGAATTGGTGGGAGCCATAATGAATGCTTTCTGATAGGAGGCTTAACATGACTTACATGCAGTTGGGGGAGATATTTCATTTAAAATCTTTGGGCAGGTTTTCATAGCTAGTTAAAAATAATGCAAACTGATTTTAAGTTTGGTGTGTTAATATTACAAGCTGTTATGTATATAAGTCATCGAGATTACTAAAATTGCTCTTTATATTGGTAGGAAATAGCTACATAGTATTGTCTGTAAAGTAGAGGCCACTGGGTGAAAAATGCTTTGATTGCTGTCCAAACGCTGAAGTTATAATACAGTGCAGAGCAACACCCAGTAATAAATGGAAGTACCATCTGCAGCATATTACAAATGAGTCAGTTTAAAGCATTGTGTGGGACTTTTTAAAACACAGTTGTAGCTGCACAGAGTAAAGTGGGGAGTTTAGAAATTGCCTGGTGCTTTTATCAGCTCAAGCAGCTACTATAGATAATTTAGGTCCTACAACATTTTGCCTCTGTGAGAATTAGATATTCTTGGCCTGAATAGCTTATATATAGCTTTAAGTTCATATATCTCTTGATTTGGTTGTACTATGCTAAAGAGGCCAAGATGGGTGGATTGGTGAAAATTTTACTCCCCCGCATTTCACCCTTGGGTCTTAAGCAAAAAGCATACTATTAATTTTGCCAGAATAACTTCTGTTGTAAGGCATACTGATGGTTGTTCGGACGCATCATGTTGACATAATACTATGATAATAGATGCCATCAGAGGGTGACATTCTAGTTCTGAGTCCTGTGCTTCATTAAGAGACTTCACCTGGAAAGTCTTTCCTACTAAGACATGTTCTAAGATATAATAATTAAATTATTATTGAATTTAATTCAATCCAATACTGAAAAACTAATTGAAGAATTAAAACTGTACAGTGTTTTATAATGTCTCACTATTCTCAAGATATTTAATGATACATTTTATGTCCAGGATTGGATATTGTTTCAGGTGCAATGCTTCCTCACGGGAGCTCCCAAGTTGCAATACATTCCCACCAGTGCTCCCCATGCTGACCAAAGGAAAACAACAGCAAAGATTTTGAGGAAAGAATGCAAACAGAACTAAAGACAGTTGGCATAACATTTATAAAAATGTTCTACGAGCATATACGTAATAAAATCCATCATTCAACATTCTAAGTTGTCATTTTACGACGAAAAGAAATATGCCCAATGTGATTAAAACTACTGAACTTTTATGTCTTGAGTTTTTCAGTTCTCTTGTTGCCTATGATACTACTGAGCCAAAGTCAAACTATTGAAGATTATGCATAATTTGACTTCACTTTATTGTTTGAAATTACAAATGCTGGGTTTTTTCTCCTTTTTTAACTTTTAACCTTTAAGTTCGGGGGTATAAGTTCAGGTTTGTTAAATAAATAAACTTGTGTCATGGGAGTTTGTTGTACAGAATATTTCATCACCAGGCATTAAGCCTAGTACCCATCAGTTATTTTTCCTGATCCTCTCCCTCCTTTCACCCTCCACCCTCTGAAAGGCCTCAGTGTGTGTTGTTCCCCTCTATGTGTTCATGTGTTCTCATCATCTAGTTCCCACTTATAAGTGAGAACATGTGGTATTTGGTTTTCTGTTCCTGTGTTAGTTTGCTAAGGATAATGGCCTCTAGTGCCATCTATGTCCCTGCAAAGGACATAACCTCATTCTTCTTTTATGGCTGCATAGTATTCTATGGTTTACATGTGCCACATTTTCTTTATCCAGTCTATCATTGATGGGCATTTAGGTTAATTCCATAGTTTTGTTATCATGAATCGTGCTGTAATAAACATACATGTGCATGTGTCTTTATAATAGAATGAAAATTAACTCAAGATGGATTAAAGACTTAAACGTAAAATCCCAAGCTGTAAAAACCTGGAAGACATCCTAGGCAATACCATTCAGGACATAGGGATAGGGAAAGATTTCATGATGAAGATGCCAAAAGCCATGGCAACAAAATCAAAAATTGACAAATGGAATCTAATTAAACTAAAGAGCTGCACAGCAAAATAAACTATCAGCAGAGTAGACAGATAACCTTCAGAATGGGGGAAATTTTTTGTAAACTATGCATCCAACAAAGGTCTAATATCCAGCATCTATAAGGTCTTTTTTTTCTAGTATGGTACTAATAATAGGATTAGCACTTTTCAACTTTTATTTTTGACTGCTTTGTTGATTTGTTTTATTCTTAGTATGTCCACAAAATGACCACTTAAAGGATTTTAACAGTTTTCGGTCACCACAATGTTGATAGCACTTGCAGGTGCTGTGGTCAACATCCAGAAAGCCATGGATTATTGGATATTCCAGGTGTCAATCCATTTAATTCTATTCTATTCTTTAATTTCTAACATTCTCTTATTAGAAGCAACTTATACCTTAGAAGTGTTGTTAGGACACAACACTAAAAACTATAATTCCAATTTCCATGTGTCTTTATTTTATTTCAAATGTATTTGATCAAGATGAGTATTACATTTTTGTAATAATAAACGTCCTCAGTTTTCTGGTCTGAAGGAGGACACCATTATTCATGTGTAGGTTATAGGGTATTCTTTACTGTGCCTGAGATAGCTAAAATATTGATAAAGATTTAGAGATTCCTGTAAGTTCAGCTTTGAAACCTTATGTCTGCCATTCAGGGAGCGTCCATCAGATGGCTGTGGCAACTTGAAAATTGCCATATACTTCCTTTTCTCTCCAGGGGCTGAGTGTTTACTAATAATTAAAATTTTCTTCCTCTAATTAATTTATTTAAAATAAATATATTGAATTAAGAAAATCTTATGATGACTAACCAAATAATTTTAGCTTGAAGCAAGATTGAAGATTTAAAACATCTCACGGCTTTTCCAGCAGTAATTTTCTATCAATATTTTTTATGTTGATTGCAATTTACTTCTGTATTGGCATTCTTGATTCCATTGCTTACCTGTTTACATTCAAGTAGATGTATAACTTTATGTCTTTGGCTCTTTTTCTCTGGTAGCCTCATTTCTGACTACTTCGAGGGTTGCTTGGCAGAGGTGAGTGGGAAATCAGTCACTTTAAGGGTTATCCTTTGATTTTTCTCACTTACATGCTTAGTGGGTAGTCTTGTCTATTTCCCAAATGCAGCAACTGGCACAGTGACTGGAGCATGGAATCTGTTCTTATCGCCTTATGATTCTTCTGAATTAGAAAGCATTCTCCTCAAAGATGGCAGCTGTGTGGCTAGCTTTCTCCTTGTAAGTTAACATACTGTTGCCTTAACTTACTCTCAAATTTCCCCTCCCATGAGAATTTCCGTGGTGTAGAGCTGTAATTGTAAAGTAGGGCTTCTAAGGCCCCTAGAAATATTCTAGTTTGTTAGAAGATTTTGAATATATCTTTCTAGAATTTTATTGAACCACAGTCTACTTAGATGAACATTCTAATAATCAAGTACCTAGTGAAAAGGAAACATGACAAATATATTTTTGGGGCAGATTATTTACTGCTCTGTGCATTATTACATCACTTCAGCCACAAGAGTATGGATGATTCTTTTTCAAATTGTAATTAATTCATGTGTTGAGAATGTGGGAAACTACTTTATGAAATTTTACAAATATTATCAGTGATGCATCCATGTGCTTCTACATGCAACCAAACTCACATAAAATCAATTAATAATGAAGTTAATACAACCATAATGTATCATTGAAATAAAAGTAACAGGCCGGGCATGGTGGCTCACACCTGTAATCCCATCACTTTGGGAGGATGAGGCAGGTGGATTACGAGGTCAGGAGATGGAGACCATCCTGGCTAACATGGTGAAACACTGTCTCTACTAAAAATACACAAAGCCGGATGTGGTGGCATGCGCCTGTAATCCCAGCTACTCAGGAGGCTGAGGCAGGGGAATCGCTTGAACCCAGGAGGCGGAGATTGCAGTGAGCCAAGATCGTGCCACTGTAGCCTAGAGACAGAGCGAGAGTCCATCTCAAAAAAGACATCCTTGTTGATGATCTCACAATAGAGTTTCCTTCTTTAGAATTATGCGGATGTGAAAGCGCACACACATTGTACTCCAGTGTTGCGTGACAACCGAATTTCTTAGTAGAATACTGAATTTCAGCCTCAGTAAGCTCTAATGATCTTCTAACATTCATTTATAAAACCCAAACTTTAGAAACACTTAACAAACCACTCAATAGGATGTTTAGTAACCTTTAACAATTTGCAAAAAATAATTGCCAATTACCCAGAAGACCTGAAAAAAGAATTCGTAATTTTTATACAGCCCATGGTTCATCAAGCTGAACCTTGCATGAGCTGACAACAATGCATGTTTGACAGTCTCACTTCAGTTGAACCCTCTTCTTGAGGATGACAAAACTGAGGTCTGCAGAAGGAAGGTTCTTGTCAGTTGTAGTAAAGTTAAATATTTTTCAATTTTTTGTGTGAAGTATTTGCTTAAGAATTGGAAGTCTAGGTTATATGCTGGGCCAGTTTCCTTATTTATTAAAACACCTTTGCTTAAGAGCATCTGTAAATGGAGATTTCTTCCTATTATGGGGTCATTTATTCCATTATAGGGTAATTCTGATTGTTTGAAAGTTGAGTCTGATGTGAGGCTGAAATCGAATCTGTCTCATGACAATTTCTATTTATTTTTTCATTTCCTGGGGATGTAGTTTAGCTGTGTCCCCACTCAAATCTCATCTTGAACTGTAGCTCCCATAATCCCCACGTATCATGGGAGAGACCCGGTGGTACGTAATTGAATCATGGGGGCGGGTTTTTCCATGCTGTTCTCATGATAGTGAATATCTCATGAGAATTGATGGTTTCATAAAGGGCGGTTCCCCTGCACATGTTCTCTTGCCCGCAGCCATGTAAGAGGTGCCTATGCTCTTCCTTCACCTTCCACCATGATTGTGAGGCCTCCCCAGCCATGTGGAACTGGGAGTCCATTTTTACTTTGTAAATTAAGTCTTTTACTTTGTAAATTACCTAGTCTTGGGTATGTCTTCAAAGCAGTGTGAAAATAGACTAATACACCTGGATAATGATAAGATTTGTTTTGTTTTGCTATCATACTCATCTGAGTGTTTCAGGCCTATGATATGGCCAGATTTGCATTAACTTACAAAGCAAGAGGTATAAAATTCTTTGGAGTGAGTTCTTTCTTCTGCAGTTATCTGCATGGTAGAGATTGTCCAGAAGAGTTTTTTTTTTTTTTTTTTTTTTTTTCAAAGAGCAGCCTCACTTCACCATGTGATTTGCTTTGAGATGGAAATGGCCCAGGAAATGATAGGGTTTATATCTATCTTCTTACTTAATAGGAAAGCATGCAGACGTAAAGAACTCCTCTCTGCCCCAAATCTCTGATAATTTCCCCAAGAATAAGTATTGAGAACTCCAGAATTCAGATGTTTCAACTCCTTCACAAGACACTTTTAAAGTACTTGAATAATAATTTCTGTATAACTTTCTGCTGTGTGTAGAAATGACTCTTTTGCTTCTCACCATTGACATATTACTGGAAGTGCAAACAATATTTGATGATGTAGCTATAATACTGGGAGTTTTGAACAATAGCTATCTCTAATCACATTTGTCAAAAGCAGACTAGAGATCTTACCTGTCTGAAGTTGTCAACCCGTAGGCCATTTTTCTAGAGGCAACCTAAAGTGCTGAATAAGATTTGCAAGTGGAAAAAAATGCCATGTCACCGAGGTAGAGGTAAGCTTGGAGCCCAAGTACTGTGCATAATTCTTCAAAGGTTATGAGAATGACAGCTATTAGCAGGCTGAAGGCACAATTCTTTAAGAACTAACACACAGCAGTCTTTGTTGCCTTTTGCCCTAAAATCTCACATCACATTCTATTTGGTTAGACAGCTATTGAACTCAAAAGAACTTCAGAGTTTCTTTCAAGTTTCTTTTCCTACCTTTCTCTTTTTAGTGGTATAAATGCATTCAATCTCTTGGGCACCCTTTGAATTATTCTATTAAATTCTGCAAGATCTTAGTGATTGGTTTCTGGTATTTCCTCCATTATCAAGACCACTGCTAAATCTTAAGGGCAGTGTTATGGGTATAGAAAAAAGAAAATAAAGATGCATCAAGATAGATATGTTAGATGGAGAACCATCACTCAATTACCTGCCAGAACATTGGAGAGTGACTGTGATGACACTGGGTCTAAAAGCATTTGAAATATTTAAAAAGAAATGTAATAACAGATCAACCCCCTATAGAAATCGTACTTTATTCTACTGAATTGTTTCTTGGAAGCATTTACGTCTTTAACCAATGGAAAGATGAAACAGCTTTTTTTCTTTTTTTGACAATTAAAAAAGTTTGGTCCAACTGAATTTAGAATATATACACTTGAATAGTTTGCCCATTTGTTTCAGCTAACTGGTAGGGTTTTTAAATGTGTATTAATTGTACCTCCTATTTATAGAAAAAAAGTGCTGTTCTTTGAGAGAGAGAAAGAATCCAGGAAATATGATGCTTAAAGGTAATGTCTTTCACTACACCCACTGAAGGTCACTTTATCTATCCAAGGGTAAAGTTTTTCTTTCTCTGTTTTATTTTTATTGAAGTTGGACTGCAGCCTGCATAGACTTTCTTTTTCCTTTAAAGATATCGTTTTCCGCCTAATTGTGCCCAGCTTCATTTATACCCTGAAAAGGATTGTGTTTGTGCTTACATACTCAGGAGACTCTTTGACTCAATAGCCAAACTCCAGCAACAGCCCTCTGGGATATTTGAGTAAATGTAAGTGAAAGCTCCCTGTGTTTGTCTCTGTGTTCCTTTTAAACAAAAGTTTAACTCAGGACACCGTGGGCATATTTAAAGAAATTTATCTGTAGAACTGTCTTCCAGATAAGATCTGAAAAATACATTTTGGCCTGCAAAAGTGTTCATCAGTCAGCAGAATTTCCAGTAATGCCTCTTGTATTTTCAAGCCACTTTCTCCCCGTATTAATAGGTAAAAGAACTAGCAGCACATGCCTACAGCCCATAATGATGTGCCTTTAAAACTTTCCGTGAGAACTTAGCAAAGGATTAAAAAGGAAAGGGCAAACCAAGGATAGCAAATTGGTTCAATTCCAGTGGAATGCCACCTCCAATCATTTAGTGAGTATGCCATCACAGGCAAGCTAAGGGGAATGATGAGGAGGCACTCAGTAGGAAAGCATGCTGTGATTGATTTGATTTTGCCATGGGCATGGGAAGGCAAATGATGACATATGTTACACACGTATTCCACCTCTGGCTTAATCTTCAACATCAGATTTGTATAGTCCTACAAATTACCTGTTTGAGTTTCTGAGCTACATCATTCATATTCTGTTAATTTGGGATTCTTATTTCCAACCGAATATATGAAGATTCGTATTGGATTTCTTTAACTAGTGAAATGTTCAAATCTGAGCAACAATTGAAGGTTCAGTAACAGGCCAGCTTTGCTTGCTTGGTCTTCCAGTTCTAGATCTAGGGACTTTGCTTTGATATTTATGACCATAACCTACTTTAAGCAGCCTAGCTTCATCTCCTTGAGAGCCCTGTGCATGGTACAACAATCCTTTTGTGTACATTTTGTCCTTTTTCTTCCTGGGAGCAGAATCATGGTACTGCCTATAGACATGTGGTCAGCCTTTACACTTAAATCAAGAAAATGGCAGGACCTTTGTCTTTTGTAAACTGTAAACATTTGAATGTCCCTTACACTTCATATTTCTCATCTTGCTCACTGCTGGGACTGACTCTTTTTTTTTTTCTTTGAGAGAGAGGGCCTGGCTTTTTTAACCAGACTGGAGTTCAGTGGTGCAATCATGGCTCACTGTAGCCTCGACCTCCTGGGCACAAGTGATTCTCCTACACCAGCTTCTTCAGTAGCTGGGACCACAGGCTCGTGCCACCATGCCTGGCTAATTTAAAAAAGTATTTTTTAGAGATGGGGTTTCAGTATGTTGCCAAGGCTGGTCTTGAATTCCTGAGCTCAAGCAATCCACTCCGTCAGCCTCCCAAAGTGCTGGGGATTACAGGTGTCAGCTACCATACCTGGCCAAGAGACTGACTCTTATTTCCTGTTCTGGTCAGTGAGGCTGGGCTGTCCCTGATTAACCTGCTTTTACACGATCTAATTGGCCACACTGACAGCTCCTTTTTATTTTTAGATGTTGTGTTTAGATTTTTGTTTAGATTCAGAAATAAATTTTAGGCTTTGAGCTACTTTGGCCTTTATTAATTTGTGCAATGAACTCACAATACAATACATGCTCTTCAGCTTCATTGAATTTGTTGTTTACACAGAGATTGATATTTTTCTTACATAAGTGGTTTAAGTCAGAAAATAAATAAGTTATTCAACTGGGTAAATATATTAATAAGAGGGACTTTGGTGATACGATATAAAGCAATGCAAAGAAATTTATTTTAAATGTGCTCCTGGTTTTTAAAAACATGCACTGAATAAGCTGAGCCCATACCTGGAATAGGAATCCAAGTCTAGACTATCAAATTAAATAAAACATACTCCTCCAAAAATAAAAAGTCAGCTAAAGAAAATTGGAGAATTGAACATAAAAGTAGATGTGGTGCAGGTGGCCATTACTTTGAGCAGAAAAAACTCCAGCTTGTAGAGACAGAGATGAAGAACCTGGAGAGGAGAATGCTGATCTACTAAAGCAGATGGTCCAAACAAACACGAGCTAGGAAAACAAAGCAGAAAGTCTGGGAGAAGAGCCAACATCTACAATGGACTAATAAAAGCGAACAAACACCTCGGCAACCACATCCGACAGCTAGGAACCCGAATTGGCACTGCTCAGCTCATTGTTTTGGGCATATCAGAAAAAGCAGAGGGACCACCAGCCCGTAGATGCTCCCATTCACTGCGGGCCAACAACCACTGGGGAGAATTAGAATCCTCCTGGTGCCAGGAAACCTCTTGAAGTTTGCATATTATCACTGCTAGTGCTATTCTCATTCAAATATACCAGTAAACCAAGGAATAGTGTAAGATATTATATTAAAAAGTTGTAATCCACAGTAGAAAGCTTTAAAGAAAGAGAATGGTGAGAACGAAGGAATGCCTTATTTAAGGATTGATTGTTGTATTTTTCATAAGTAGTTGTGTTTTTAGTTAGATAACAAACACTTAGAGGGGCTTTTAAGAGGGAGAGAGAAGAGCAAGGAATTCAAAAATTCTTTTCTCTGTCCATGCAGTGCTGTGCATATTAATTTGGTGAGTGATTATTGTGTTTAATGTTTCAATAGTATGATTTTAACAATGGATCCTATAGTTAATTCTGTATAATAATTTGTAATATAACCCATCTTGGCTGCATTATTTTTTACCCACTGCACTTTACTGCTCATATTTTACAATCACAACATAGTGGTTACGATCTTTGGGGACAGCTAGACCTTGGCTTGAATTACCTACTTCACTTACTCTTTGACCATTGATAAGTTTAAGTTCCTTGACCTCTCCAACCTTCAGTTTCCTCAACTCCAAGCTGAAGATAATAACATTTAATGAAACATATATTGAAACTATGAAATGAAATGTATAAAAAGTGCTTAGTTTCTGGCATAGGGCAAGCAGTCGATCACTGGTAGCTATCAACTTGTCTTTCTGTCAGTGCCAAATAAAACTGATAACAGAATTACTAAAAATTCATATAAACTAATAAGGAAATCTTTAATAACCAACTAATAATAGAATTAATATTTTGAGACTTCTGACCTTCCTAATACCACATTATCAAACTTCAGATCTGTCTAGAACTATTTTAATTTGGAAAAAAAAGTCTGATAGCTGCCTCTATATGGGCAAATGGAGATATAAGGAATTCTCCAGAGAATGTGTAGTCAAATAGATTTTCACATCTTGATTCCAGACACTATAAACAAAAGGCATGAACATTTACTTTAGATAGATGCAGCCACATTGTCCTCTAAAAGAGTACTTATTTACATAGCTACCATCGGTGTAAAAGAAAAAAAAAAGGCTGTTTCTCTATATACTTTCAAAATTTTGCCGATTTGTTGGCTGAAAAGTTGTATCTTGTTATTTTCATTGACGTTTTCTTAATTATTAGTGAGGCTGAGCATCTTTTTATAAGTTATTGGCTACTTACCTAGTGATATGGTTTGGCTGTATCCCCCACCCAAATCTTAACTTGAATTGTATCTCCCAGAATTCCCACGTATTGTGTGAGGGACCCAGGGGGAGGTAGTTGAATCATGGGGGTCCATCTTTCCCATGCTATTGTCATGATTGTGAATAAGTTCTCATGAGATCTAATGGGTTTGTCAGGGGTTTCCGCTTTCACTTCTTCCTCATTTTTCTTTTGCCCCGGCCATGTAAGAAGTGCCTTTCGCCTTCACCATGATTCTGAGGCCTCCCTAGTCATGTGAAACTGTAAGTCCAATTAAACGTCTTTTTGTTCTCAGTTTCAGGTATGTTGTTATCAGCAGCATGAAAACGAACTAATACACCTAGCTTCTGTGAATTGGTTGATCTTATAGTTTGACAACTTTTCTACTCAATTATTTATGTTTTTCTTATTGATTTATAGGAACTCTATACATATTTTAATTCGTAATGTATATTGCAAATCCATATTCCCATCCACTACTTGCCTTTTAATTTTTGGTTGTTTTACTCCATAGGAATTATTACTATTTATGTCAGTGTACATCTTTTTCTGTAAGGCCTTTGGGCTTCATATCTAACTTATGAAGATTTCAAATTCAAAGAGAAATCTGTATTTTAAATGCTTCTAAAGTTTTAAAAAATGTTTAGTGATTTATACAAAATTGATTTTTAAAATATTATATGGGGTGGAAATCAGAATTAATAATTCCATTAATGTTTTCTCTGTAAGAATATTCAGGGTCCTCATGTAATTTTTGAGTACTCCATTTTTTTCACCACTGATTTGAATATTATATTTATTAAGTATTAAATATATGTATAGTTTTAAATTCATTTTGCTTGCTTTCTTTGATCTAGTCACACATTTCTGTATCCTGTACTTCTTTACTTATCTTTAAATAAGTAACATAATCTTAAAATGAATTGGCTTTATTGTGCGTTTTAATATATAGAAAGTGCTCACTCATTATTTTTTATGTGATAGTCTCATAATTCTTATTCTTTTAGATAAAATTTAAAATTAGCTTATGAAGTTCTATCAGAAATCCTGGCTGGGCATGGTGGCCACACCTGTAATGTTAGCACTTTGGGAGGTCAAGGCAGGAGGGCTGCTATGAGGCCAGGAGTTTGAAACTAGCCTGGACAACATAGGGAGACCTCATGTCTACAAAAAGTAAAAATATTAGCCAGGGTGGTGGCGAGCCTGTAATCCCAATGACTCACGGGGCTGGGGCTGTTGGATCTCTTGAGTCTGGGAGTTCAAGGTTGCAGTGAGCTGTCATCACACCACTGCACTCCAGCCAGAGCAACAGAGCAAGACTGTCTCTAATATAAATAAATAAAATTAAATAAAAATTTAAAAAGTGTTATTTGTATTAGGCTGAAGTTTCAATTAACTAAAAGTTTGTGAAGCTGTAGCATTTTAATTGCACAGACTTCCATGTAAGAACAAAGTTTTCTTGTCTTTAAAAATATTTATTTAGTTAAGTTTTATCATATTCTTGATATTGATCTTTAACACTTTCAATAACATTTATTCCTAAGTATTTTATAATTTTTAAGAATGGGGACATTTTTATTATTAATTTTAAGCTATCAACCCTACCAAGTATTTGTTTATTAATTTTCAAAGTAATACCTGTGCACAGTTTAATATTAAATAATAAAAAAGAGTTCTCCTTGGATTGAAAACCCTGGTGTGCGGGAGCAAGCTTGTGTGGATCTCTTCCCAACTCTGTGTTCAGGGATGACAAATTGTTATTTTTAAATTGGCCATGGTGGGAGTATTTCTACCACAGAAATTGGCATGTGCTATAAATCTGAACTTTTTTTTTTCCTGGAGAGCAAATTTTAAACATTTATCAGCCTAACACTGCAACAACACTACTCCACTCCAATTCCCACCCCCAGAGACAACAATTTTCAACATTGTTAGCAGTCTCTTCAACTATGTGTATCTGTTTCTAAATATGCTTTGTCGGTTCCCTTTTTCTTTTTTAAAAATTTCATTAGCCATTGCTTATGGTATTTACTTCCCACCTTGAGTGACGAGAATTTCCACCACTCCTCTTTCTATAATAGTTTCTATAATAGTTACATCTCATTTTATTCAGGCACACTATTTTGATTATGTCCATATTTTTCATGAGTTATGTACTATAATTTAGTTTTCATTCTTATACAACCTTTTTGTCCTTATTTGAGTTAATAATTGCCTAATTTTTCTTAGCTTAGTTTTCTATGAATATATCACTGATTATCCTCTTCACTCAATGAATGTGTGAAACTTCTACAATAAAATCAAATGCCAGGGAGTTTACCTATAAGCTTCATTTCTTCCCCTTTGGAGACATTCCTGGAGCCCTGCACCTTCCTATTCCATTCTGCTCTCGATGTTACTATGGAAGTGTCATCCTTGGGCTTTCCTTCACCATCATTTTGGGAATTCCTTTTACTTCTGTTCACTGGAATTTATTTTCTTGGGCTATTTCTATATGTTGAACCACCCAATTAGCTTCCTTAAAAAGAGTGTTTTGAAGATCCTTTTTACTGGTACTTTGCAGGACTGAAAGTATCCTTATTCTTGCATCATACTTGGTTGATAGTTAAACTGAGTATAATGTTCAAATTGGAAATCATTTTTCTCTAGTGATTTTAAAGACATTGCTCTGTTGTCTTACAGATTCCAATGTTGCTGTAAAAAGGTCTGATGCCATTCTCATTTCGAATATTTTGTAGGTGGCCTCTTTTGTTCTCTCTCAAAGCTTTTAAGACTTTCTTTTTTAAATCACAGGTATTCTTAATTCAAATGATATCCCTTAGATGGGCATGTTTTCCTTCATTTGGCAGATTTTTTGAGGATGAGGGTGCTTAAGCAGTTCCCTCTGAGATTTATTAATTTTTAAAATTGGTTACCAAAAATATGTAAAAAATACTTTATCTTTTTAATGTTGCCTTTTTGTTTGACCATCTGTCTGGATTTTGTTATTCTAACATTCTAAATTTTTTTTGTTGATTTTCTTGGATATTTTACATGAATATCATCAATAAATAATGACTTTTTATCTATTCGTCCATATTTTCATATTCCTTATTTTTCTTGTCTTATCTAATTGTCTATGACATCTAGGGCACTGGAGAATAGTAACTGCAAACAGCAGATATTCTTTCACTTTCACTGACTTTAATGGGAAAGTTCTTAATGTTTTACTATGGATGTCTGGGCATATACTTTTTTTTTTCCTTTTTCTTTTCTTTTCTTTTTTTTTTTTGAAATGGAGTCTTGCTCTGTTGCCCAGGCTGGAGTACAGTGGCCCAATCTTGGTTCACCATAACCTCCATCTCCTGGGTTCAAGCAATTCTCCTGCTTCAGCCTCCCAAGTAGCTGGAACTACAGGTGCACGCCACCATGCCTGGCTAATTTTCATATTTTTAGTTGAGACTGGCTTTCACTATGTTGGCCAGGCTGGTCTCGAACTCCTGACTTCATGATCCACCTGCCTCAGTCTCCCAAAGTGCTGGGATTACAAGCATGAGCCACCATGCCTGGCCAGGCATACACTTTTATAAGTGAAGGACACTTCATTTCATTCCCAGCTTTATATAATTAGTATGATAAATAGCTGGTACATTTTCGCTATTTTAACTTGACATTAATTTTTAATAATATATGTATATGTACATATATATTCTTATACATGTGTAATTTTGCATTCTTCGGAAAATTGATTTGAGGCTATGATGAATTATTTTGTTAAGAAACTGCTGAATTGTTGCTAATATTTTATTAGGAATTTTACATGAATATTCTCAAAATAGGTGTTCTAAAGTTACCTTTTTAGTGCTTTTCTTCTGCTTTGATATCAGGTTATGTTAGCCTTTAGAAATGTTCTGGCTAATCTTTTGTTAATATGACAATTTGACTGATTTATTTAAATCTCACTTGTCTGAATATATTGAGATTTTTTTATTAGCCTAATATATGTTCAGGTTTTATAATCATTGCAAAAGACATTTCAGATAATGTATAATACGTACAAGATTTCTCTATATACCTACTTATTGTAAGCTTACTAATTATTGTTATTTAATTGAACAAAACTTTTTACTTTTAGGTTCTTTATTACTTTATTACTTTTGCATAGAGGTTTATTAGAGTACCCTCCTATGATTATAATTTTTGACAATATCTTCCTTCATGTATAAATTTTAACTTTAAAATCCATGTTGCTTGGTGTATAAAATTTAAAACTATGTGGATTTGGCCTTCTATCAGTCTAAATATTCATATTGTTTCATTTCATACTTTTGTTTTTATTTTAGTATTACATTTTTGCTAATAGTACTGTAGCACGTGCTCATAGAGGGCTTTCTTTGGGGTTCATGGACAACAACAGGCTGAAAATCTTTGCTCTTGGATTAGAGAAATGTGGTGTGTTTCACAGCTGGGCGTTACACACTTACATACTACATAGTTATCTCCCTGTCTTTTGAGGAGGTTTGCTTTGCTTTTCTTTCTGGCCTGGATATCTAGGCTAAAAGCCCTCTCACGGAAGAGTTTTCTTTCTTTGGAAAGTAATTCTTAAGACTTTAACCTGGGAAGCAAATGTCAGTGTTCCTAGCTGTTTTGGTTTTTGTCTGGGAGATGGAGGGCCAACACTGACACAGCAGTTGCTGTTTGACTGATGGTATTTTAATTAATTGTACCCATGAATGTCCTGCTGTTTCAATTTGCAGACTCTGAGCTTGGAGTTTCTCTGGAGTTCCTTTGGGAAGAAAGGTTCTCACCTTGGCAATGGCTTTCTCTCAGGCCTACTTTCGGTTGAAGTTTTTTCACTGTATTTTCTGTCAGTTTGATCCTCTCTTTATTCTCTTGTCTAGAAATCCTTCTGTATTTCTGGTTTGTTGATGGCATTTTTTCTTCTTGATGACTGCAGTTATTGTTGAATTCTTATTTTAGACTATTTTTTTTTGCCATATTGGGATTTCAGAAAGAACATTGTGCTCAGCCTGCTGTCTCAAATTGATAGCGTCATGTTTTTTAACAGAGTAGGACTTTTTTTGTGAATATAAAATATCTAATATCTAAATATAAAAAATATAACCATTACCGTCCAGATTAAGAATTAGAATATGATAATGACCATTGGATTCCATTGTGTATTACAGCCCAGCACATCTTCCTCCTCTCCAAGTGGTAACCACTCTCTTAAATTTTGTGCACATCATTCCTTTGCGTTTAGTAATAATTTTACTATATAAGTTTATCTCCCTAAACAGTATATGGTTTAGTTTTGCATGTTTTGTACTTTATATAAATAGAACGTCTTCTTTGGCAGTTTACCTTTTTGCTTAGCATATTATTTGTGGGATTCATCCCTGCTGATAAATGCAGTTCTAATTTATTGGTCACTTTTGCAGATGTACAATGTTCCACTGAATAAAAATAGTGCTCGTTCTCTTGTTGGTAAACATCTGAGTGGTTCTAAATCTTTTTTATTAGAAACAATACTACTATGATTCTTTTACTTTTCTCCGAATGCACACAAAGAATTCTTACGGTTTATACAAATAGGGTTAGAATGATTGAGTCATGAACTATATACACATCTTTAATTTTATTAGATAACTTAACCTTTTCCCAAAAGTTGTACCCACTACATTTCCACAAGTTCTATGTAAAAGTTTTCAAGGCTCCTCTCCCTCAGCAATATTTTCAAAGCTTTAAAATGTCTGCAAATATATTACATGGAAGGTTGTATTTCATTGGGCTTTTCATTTACAGTTTGTTGATTCCTATGATCCTGAACATCCTTTCATATGTTTATGGTATTCAAACTCCCTCTGTGATATTCTCCTTTATATTATTTGCACATTTTATTGGCATCTTTTTCTTTTAAATTTACTTTTAGGAGTTTATTAAAATAAATTTTAGGTATCAACCCTTTTTTGATTATATCTAATGAACATCACAAATATTATAAATGTATTATCTCTTTTTACTTCTTATAATGTTTTCATCATGGTTTGGGCTTTTTGTATCTTTTAATGGAAATATTTCTGTATCTTGGTCTTAAAGTTATTCTATACATTGTAATGTTTTGTTCTTTATATTCGAGTGTTTGATCCATATGGAATTGAGTTTTGAAGTACATTATGATGTAGTAACACAATTGTATGTTTTTATTTCTTTTTTTTTTTTTTTTGAGACGGAGTCTCGCTCTGTCGCCCAGGCTGGAGTGCAGTGGCGTGATCTCAGCTCACTGCAAGCTCTGCCTCCTGGGTTCACGCCATTCTCCTGCCTCAGCCTCCCGAGTAGCTGGGACTACAGGCGCCCGCCACCACGCCCGGCTAATTTTTAGTATTTTTAGTAGAGACGGGGTTTCACCGCGTTAGCCAGGATGGTCTCGATCTCCTGACCTCGTGATCCACCCGCCTCGGCCTCCCAAAGTGCTGGGATTACAGGCGTGAGCCACCGCGCCCGGCCTGTATGTTTTTATTTCATTTGGAATTCCCAACACCATTATTTCTCCACTGATAAGCAATTCTACTTGTTATATATCAAGTTTACATATATTTATAGGTCCAATTCTTTGTTTCATTTGTCTCTGTCATCTTTTTGCCAATTCCATGTGTGTTAATTGTATTTTTATTATAGGCACTAATGTCCATGAAGTATTTTTTTCCTTTGTACACGTTTTAGTAACATCTTGTCAAGTCCTCTCATGACCCTGTAGATATTTTGATTTTGCTATTAAATTAATGAATTTTGAAAAATTGACATCTTTTACATATTATCATCCTATCCATTAATGTGACCAACTCTTCAACTTTTAAATGGTCTTAAAATATGTCTTTCAGCAAAGATTTTAACTTTTTATATGATGACCCTGTGCCACTTTTCTTAGATGTATTACTGGGTGTAATTAGTTATTTTATTTTTTATTGTAAATGAACTTATTACAGATACATTTTTAAACTCTCCATGAGCGGTAAATACAAGTGCAATGGATTTTTGTACGTTTATCTCATATCCGACAATCTTTTAAACTCTATTATTCTTATAATTTGTATATTATTTCATGCTTTATCTGTTCACAATTTGTACATAATGACAATATTATTTCTTTTTTGCCTATCTTGATTCACTTTATTTTGTTTTCTTGTATGATATTCCTGGCTATAACCTCCAGTAAAATTTAGAAGAGAATGCTAATAAGGAGTATCTTTTTCTTGCTTTTAAAAGAAATATGACTATAGGCTTTGTTGTACTATTTGTAGTTATATTTTGTCAAGTTCAAGCATTCTCTTCTATTCCTAGTTTCTGAGATTTTTGTTTTTAAAGTCTTGAATGCCAATTTTATAATATGTTTTTCCTAGTCTATCAAGGTGATCATATAATTTTTCTCATTGAATGTGTTAATATAATGTAATATAAATCTTGCTGGAAATCAGTGGACCCCAAACAGTCCCTCTATAATTTTATTTTTATTTATGTTTATTATTTATTTTTAAATAAGGTTTACTTAATCAGAGAGCCTCTGAAGGCATCAGGTTTCTGTCATTTTTTTTTTAAAGGCAATAAACTGGCAACTCAGGTGCATGATGGGTAGGAACTGGGCATGGGGAGCTGGGAGGGGTACATGGAGAGAACACAGGGGAACAGGCACTGGGGAGGGGAGGAGAGAGAAGAAGGTGGAGGAGTATCAGATGGGACCATACAACAGTCAGACCCAGCTCCTAGCCACCCCTGGGACAGGCAGACAATCGGACAGACACGGATACAGACACACACAAAGACACGTGTGTTCTCTGAGCTCAAGAGCCTCTGCTGTCCTGCACAATCAGGGATCCGTCAGAGCCAAGTGTGGAGAAACTCAAGCAGATGCACAGGCTGTGCCTGATCCCTCAACCCTGACCCTCAGGCCCACAGTGTCTCCACTGGCCACCCGGAGGCTCTCTCCCCAGGGACTGGACATCCAGGCCCAGCGCAGGTCATGGGAAAGCAGAAGTCAGCTAGAAGAGAAAACCTCCAGACCACTCATGCCCAGCCCTGGCAGGAAAAGAAAGGGGTGGGAGGCAGAGAGGCAGGCAGTCCTTCTGTCCATCCATGGTCACACGATTGCATTTAACAGGAAGAAGACAGCCCCCAGTGCCAGGCCAGTTCAGCCATAAAATATATATATTATATATATATTTCTTTGATTTCATTTATGAATGTTTAGGTTTTAATGTTTATATTCATGAGTGTGTTGGTTTGTAATTGTTTTTCTTGAAATTCTTTTGTGTGGTTTTTATATCTCTAAATGATTTGGTAAGTATTCCCTATCTTTTAATCTCTAGTTATGTTTAAATGATGTTGGAATTATGTTCAATTCCAATATATTATATCCTACTCTAGTAGAAATTTTCTGTAGGCCTAGTGTTTTACCTTGTGTGAAGGTTTTTAATCACTGATTCAATTTTCTTAACCATTTGGTTTTTTTTTTTTTTAACTAAGTTTGGTTATTTTTTTCAAGTAATTTGGCCATTTTATCCCTAACCCATTATCTTATCCTAATTTATCCTTGACCCATTATTTCCCTATGACTATGTTTAAAAATTTGAAATATATGAGTTGATGTAGTTCTTATAATGTGTTTCTATCTTAATTTTTAGTCAAAATATTACATGGCCTATATGAAACTATCCAAACTCACTGTATGCCTTTTTAAAATAAATTTTTAATTTTTGTGGATGCATAGTAAGTGTATATATTTATAGGGTACATGGGATGTTTTGATACAGGCATGCAATGTAAAATAAGCACATCATGGAGAATGGGGTATCCATCCCCTCAAGCATTTATCCTTTGAGTTACAAACAATCCAAATTATATTCTTTAAGTTATTTAAAAATGTACAATTAAGTTATTTTTGACTATAGTCACCCTGTTGTGCTATCAAATAGTAGGTTTTATTCATTCTTTTTTTTTCTTGTACCCATTAACCACTCCCACCTACAACCAATCCCCCCACTACCTTTCCCAGCCTCTGGAAACCATCCTTCTACTCTCTATGTTCATTAGTTCAATTGTTTTGATTTTTAGACCCCACAGATAAGTGAGAATATGTGATGTTCGTCTTTCTGTGTCTGGCTTATTTCAGTGAACACAAGGATCTCCAGTTCCACCCGCGTTGTTGCAAATGACTGGATCTCATTGTATTTTATGGTTGAAGAGTACTGCATTGTGTATACACGCCACATTTTCTTTATTCATTCATCTGTTGATGGACACTTAGGTTGCTTCCAAATCTTAGCTGTTATAAACAGTGTTGCAACAAACATGGGAGTGCCTTTTTATTATAAACTTACATAAATCCCTCATGTGTGCTTGAGAATAATGTTTATTATTTTATTCTTTGGAGCAGATCTCTGTATTTGTACATTAAACCAAATGTGTTTTCTTGAAAACATCTGAAACAAATTCATTTTTATTTGCATAATTTATCAATTACTAAATGAGGGCCCTTCCTTAGAAAGCCAAAACTATGTGGGGAATTTATCAATTCTTATTGTAGTTTTTTAAAAAATTGTGTTTTATATAAGTATATACAAGTTTCTAATTGGTATATCCTTGTCTTACATTGAAACATTATTATTAATGAGATGACTCTTTTTCCAATGTAATCATTTTTGCCTTAAAAATCTGCTTTTTTTTAAGATTGCTATTTTACTCTCCATTACTTTTTTAGTTTTTTTGTATTTACACCTTTTTCCTTTTGATGGTACTTATTCGTCTATTCCATATATTATACTACTTTTCTTTCAACCTTTATATACATCTCTTTAAATCAGCCCTAAGCTGAGTTTACAAAAAGGTGAAAGTCTGTCTACATACCATTTTCTTTTTACTGGAGAGTGAGTTTAGTCCATTTACATTCATTGTGATTGCCAACATATTTCAATATAATTTTGCTATCTTATTTTGTGCTGTTTTTCATATGGTATTTATCTCTCTTTTAAAACGTATTTCTTTCCTTTTTTTGTATTCAATGTTTATTTTGTTTTACTTTTTCCATTTATGTTAGGATGTACGTTCAAACTACCTACTTTACAAACATGAAAATTACCATGCCTCTCAACACCTGTGTGTATGTGCACCTGCATATACACACACAATTATACCCTTACACACACATCCAAAACCAAGACCAGGGCAAAATATTTCCTTAGTATTTCTCTTTGGTGGGTGAATTTTTAAAATAATCTATGTTTTTACTGATTGTGCAGCCCTTTGGAGACGCGTTCTTTCCAGCTTTATATGCCTAGGTTCCAAGTCTATTGCAAGTGACCAAGGCCTTGTTTCTTGTCTTTGTTGGCTGCTAGAAGAGAAATGGAGTTTGAAGGTTAGCAGATGCTTTTATAATAGCCACAGCCTTAAATTACTGCTTATAATTTTCTTCTTTATTCCACTTTATTATTCTCTTTTGAGTTTTTTTCTTACTTTGCAGAATAAACACTAGTATTACTTGGTGTTGGATAGTGGGTATGTTCAGGGGATATCTAATCTACCATCTTGACAGAAACAGAAGCCCCCAATGCTATTTTACTCTTCATTGCTTTCCTGTGATATCCTCTATACAGGTAAAGAAGGCTTAAATTAAGGAGGGACTGAAATACTATGAAGTACAGTCAGTGAATTGGACATTGGACAATTATACCTGATGAAACCTGTCTACTTGGAGGTCTGTCTTTATCACTCAAGAACACTGTTGCTGGTATTTCTGGACAGTTGTACAAAAAGGATGCAATGAACAATTTTTATCTTAATTTACTTTGATTTAGAGAAAAAATAGTCTGTGTGGTATAGGAAAATCTGATCCAGCATCTTTTGTTCTTAAGGTTTTATCAGCATGATTTGAGATTAAAATGAATTAGAAACTTCCAAGTCTGCCTTTATTTTTTTCTAATACAATTATTTGCTAAATATGTAAAAAATAAAGTTTTCAAGATTGCTTAGGTTTATTACTATGTGATATTCATCTACATAGAAGAAACAAATACCTTATAGTTCAATTAAACTAGCCTTTACCTTATGTGATTTTTATAACATTTAGAAGGATGTCTTGTGATCTAAAGACACAGCTTCTTTGAATGAGCCTTAATTAGCAGTCTAAGTTTTAATATTATGTTTGTCACTGATGCAAGTCAGGTAGTTTATACATTTCAGTTTTGTCTTCTACCAAAGGCTGCCTAATCCTAACTCTGAAAAATGTTAGAATATGCTGGTATTCTTGGAACTTTCTCCTTTTTGTTTTTATTTTTCAAAATACTTGCATGTCTGTACATTATACAATGACAATCATGTGGCCTCTCGGTCAATCTCTTTAGTTGCCACATGGCAACTGTCTCTCAGCTATCATTTCAGTTTTGGCAGCATCCTATTGTAATTCACTTGTGTATATCAATGACTGGAAAAAGAGAAATGACAGTGCTGTTGCAATAAAAGTAGAAGCCACTAATACAGACGTAAGTAGTATTTAGTCTTATTCAGACACTCACTGTATTGACTGAGTTCAATGGTAAAGTAAATGAACAAAACTAAATGGCATGAATAAAATGTTGAAAATATACCATTGAAGGTTGATCCAAAAGATGGGATTTCATTTGAGACATAATATTTATTTATTTATTTATTATTATTATACTTTAAGTTTTAGGGTACATGTGCACAATGTGCAGGTTAGTTACATATGTATACATGTGCCATGCTGGTGCGCTGCACCCACTAACTCGTCATCTAGAATTAGGTATATCTCCCAGTGGTATCCCTCCCCCACCTCCTGCCATCCCACAACAGTCCCCAGAGTGTGATGTTCCCCTTCCTGTGTCTATGTGTTCTCATTGTTCAATCTCACCTATGAGTGAGAATATGGGGTGTTTGGTTTTTTGTTCTTGCGATAGTTTACTGAGAATGATGATTTCCAATTTCATCCATGTCCCTACAAAGGACATGAACTCATCATTTTTTATGGCTGCATAGTATTCCATGGTGTATATGTTCTACATTTTCTTAATCCAGTCTGTCATTGTTGGACATTTGGGTTAGTTCCAAGTCTTTGCTATTGTGAATAATGCGGCAATAAACATACGTGTGCATGTGTCTTTATAGCAGCATGATTTATAGTCCTTTGGGTATTATACCCAGTAATGGGATGGCTGGGTCAAATGGTATTTCTAGTTCTAGATCCCTGAGGAATCGCCACACTGACTTCCACAATGGTTGAACTAGTTTACAGTCCCACCAACAGTGTAAAAGTGTTCCTATAATTTTAAGTTGCCAAATAAAATTCTCTGTACCTATAAGCCTTTCGGATGAATTCAGAACATTTAATTTTGGTTCATCATTTCAAGTTTACCTTTTGCCTTTATCCTATGTTATGATACATGAAGAAAAACATTAAGAGAATCATCAACTGCCTGGTGGTTATAAATGCACTAGAAATATTTTTCAATACATTTTTGAAAATGCTTGTAATGGATAATTCATGGCTAAAATAATTAGTTCTTTTTTGTGTAGTCTATTAATTTTTGAGAACAAGTATAATATTCTTTAAGATACTTTTTCCTACTTTGACTTATTCTGTATATTTTCTCTGACACACAGAACAATATAAGGCCATTGATCCTCCCACCTCCACCCTATTTTCTGTTTCTTTTTGGTAAATCTTAGAAGCATTTTAAATTCCATCTGTCCCTTTTTAAGCTTTCAGCAATCTACGAAGGACTTATTCACTTTCTGGAGCACCTAGCTTCAATCTCAACCTTTACTTGACAAAATAAGCCTTCCATGTAAACATATGTTTGATGAAAAAATTTCAACAAACAATGAATTATTATTATAGAAAATGAGAAAAAGCTGTAACAAAATCACCTTTAATCTGCCTGCCAAGAAATAACCAATGCTACATTTTGATATAAACTCCCTGAAGTATTTAAATTTATGTGAATAAATTTTACATATGTGTTATTTTATCTATTTTATGTAGATAAATGAATCAAATAATAGTTAATGTAAGGTTTTATCATTTCTTTTTATTCATTCAAAATAGAGCCATTTATATATACTTATTTCCATATCGATAAACGTGCCTCTACAACTTATATTTTGTATATAACAAAATTCTATTACATGGTATAACAAATTTTAACTAATCCTCAATTACTAGAAATTCAGGAGGTTTCTAAGAACATTATTACACACAATTTTTGAGCACCTACTATGTGCCAGCTCATATATGAGGCACTGGAGTTTAGCAGTAAACAAGACAGGTAAGTTTCTGCTGATATGGAGCTTATTTCTGGAGAGTAGCCTTGAATTCATCTCTATTTTCTTTAACCGAGGTATTTTTCCTCATTATCACACAGGTATCTTAGGTTGTTGTCCAGAGGTGATGCTTTTTATCCTTCTTAAGGGAAAAAACATAACTTGGATGTATCTCACCATCCCTTTCTTCCACCAACTATGAGTAACAATTCATGGTTAAGATATTTAATTCTCTTTTTTATGTAGCTTATGAATTTTTAAGAACAAGTACAATATTCTTTAAGAGACTTCTTTCTGCTTTGATTTTTTTAATATATTTTGTTGACACAGAAAAATATAGGGCCATTGATCCTCCCACCTCCACCCTATTTTCTGCTTCCTTTTGTTTATTTCCAGAAGCATTTAAAATTCATTTTGTCTCTTTTTAAGTTTTCACAAATCTATGAAGAACTTTTTCACTTTCTGGAGTGTTTTTCACTTTCTCTGCTTTTTTTTTTTCAAGACTTTGATGGTACAGAAAAATGACTGCTCTTGCAAAACTAAAAGTGTAGCTGGAATATTTGTATTTATTGATTAAGAATCATCTTTTACTATCTTTTTAAAAATAAACGTGCCTAAATAAATACAGTTTAGTATATATGAGTTACAGTACAGTTTCATCTAAGCCTCATAGGCTACATATATTTTAGCAGTTTTGGTGGTGGAGTTTTGACAGCCACTTTTTTCTCTCGTGTTGTCCTGTGTGGCATTGTTCCATATCCTTAACCATAAAAGCTGAGGTGATTTCTATAGCGCTCGTAAGCTCTGGACAGAGAAGCATTGCACTAGCTACTGTAAAAATAGTTCTTAAGACTCTGGTACAAATGACTTTAAACCCTTTTGTATATATGTAATCATCCAATCTTTTGGCTTTTAGTTTTGGTTTCCCATAAGGATGTTATACTACCTTTTTCAATTATAGTAATGGCAGGATTTTCAAAGAAGGATAGTCTATACCAACAACCTATTCTATATATATAACTCCAATTTCTGTCCTCTAAATCCTGGGGAATATTTGCCGCCTTGAATGCAGAAAGGCAGCCCATCTGCTTCTTTGGGTAATTTACTTCATTATTAAATTGTTCCATAAGGTGATAGGAGAACTTTTCAGAGGAGTTTTCATCTTATCAGAAACATGATATACCATTGGACTTCATTCATTTTCTTGTTTTCATTTCTTACAATACATAGCTGACTATTTTCTCCTCTACATACTTTTGCATGGCTAGGGGTCAACTCCTATCATTAGAAAAATGTAGATTAAAAGTGGCACTATTAATGTAAGAGTTAACTTTGCTTGGATTTCATGTGTGGAAGTTCAGAGATAATTAATTGGGCTTTCATTGTAGTTTTGCCTTTTTCATTTCAATGTATAAATCTATTTTCAGGGAGGGCTGGCTAGCAGGACAGCAGACATCTAAGACTTCCGTAACCTTCACCTTTTGAAAAACTCTTCATTGCTTTTGGATAGTCTCAATTTCTTCTTCTATTTCTCTTAAGAAAATTCAGAATTAGTGTTGAAACTTTTTTTTTTTGTAAAATCATACTCTGTTAGATCCTTTCAAGTAAGGCATTTACCACAGATTTCCTGGAGTTAGATTCCAACTAGTATTTATGTTTTTAGTTGACATTTAGGAAAGGTTTTTAGCTAGAGTTAAAAAGAGAGTGAGGGGCAAATATGTGTAGCTCAACTGTTTTGAAAATGATCTGTTTTTAGAAGGCCACAAAACAAATATGATTATCTTATTCTTATTCTGAATTTTCACCACTAAAACCACGTTCTATTGAAGGAATATATAATAAAAGTGCATTATCATTTAGTGTCACAATGAGGGATTCAGGTGCGAAGGGAAGACTCTTTTCTGTGAAAACATAGCCCATCCCCAGCAGTTGGTAGAAGGATTTGCTGGAGTTCCTCCTCTTTGTGTGGCCTATAAAACATTCCATGAGGCATGTGGCAATAGTCACAATGATAGTGGTCTTATCTCCTCCAGTCTTTGCATCCTCACTCAAGCCACCTCTTTTCATAGACACATACTTTATGTTTGGGAAGAGGCGCTCTAGGTGAGACAACCCTGCCTGCTCCAAATAATTCCTACTGACATCCATGGCAGCTTCATTCTCTCTGAGCTGGAGATTTGGGAATTTAGGTGGGCACAGAAGAAAGAAGGGGTTTGGGGCATTGTCGTTTGGATGATTTTGACAGATTCTTCCTGGGGGTAAAGAGAGATAGGTGGGTCTAATCATCCAAGGGAAATAAAATGCAAAGGTGTGTATACGGAAGATCAAGGGAGAGGAAATTAAAATTATCCAGATTGCTTATTTAATAGTCAGGAAACTCAACTTTCCATGAAGGTAAGATTCCCCACTGTGTCTTTTTCTTTTTCCTAGAAATTGACCAATTTCTGAGTAGATGAAAAAATACAGGTGGCTGGGCGAAGTAGCTTATGTCTGTAAACCTAGCACTTCGGGAGGCCAAGGTAGGTGGATTGCTTGAAGCCAGGAACTCGAGACCAGCCTGGGCAAAATTACAAAACCTTTTCTCTACCAAAAATACAAAAATTAGCTGGCTGTGGTGGCATGTGTCCATAGTCCTAGCTACTTGGGAGGCTGAGGTGGGAGGATCGCTTGAGCCTGGAAGGTGGAGGTTGCAGTGAGCTGAGATCGCGCTACTGCACTCCAGCCTGGGTGACAAAGGGAGTCTGTCTCTGTCTTTGTCTTTGTCTCTGTCTCTCTCTGTCTCTCTCTCTCTCTCTCTATACACACACACACACACACACATCAGATATGTCCATCACACACACACACACGCACACATGCTTTCATTGTAGTTTTGCCTTTTTCATCTCAATGTATAAATGCATGTCAGTGTGTGTGTGTGTGTATGTTTATGTGTGTGTGTGATGGTCATATCTCATATATGATTATTATTGATTATTAAAAGATTTTCTTCATAGGATACTGCCCTTGTATGGAAATATCTATCCAGAGAAGAGAATAACAAGCAGTTCAAGAAGAGTTCACAGGCAGCCAGGCAAAATAAGGATCTGTTTTTTCAGACTCTTGCCTTTGACTAGAATTCTCTCCTCAGCTTTTGCATTTGGGAAATGTGACAAAGTTTTCAAGGTCCCTTTCGTATATCAACTCCTCTGAAAAGCTTTCCTTGATCTCTAGCAGAATTAACCCTTACTCCAGTGTGTTCCCTTGGCACAACCGTAAACACGGTTTTGTTTTACAATATTATATTTTGTTGTGCATGTGTCTTTCTCCCTAGCTACACTAAACTATATGGGGCTAGGAAGGCATTTAATATTGCATCTCTAGTGCATAGCAATTTGGTGGCACAAATTAGATGTAAGATAAAATGTTATTGAATGAATGATCTTCATCTAAGTGATTTATATCATTGGCTTCAGTTTATGTTTACATCTTGGTTGCCGCACAAGGAAGATATGTATAAGAAGGAAACGTAGCAAAGGCAAAATATTCTAGTTCACTTCTGATAAGACAAATAATAAAGCTAATTAATAATGAGTAAGCGTTACTTGCTTTTGCATCACAAAAACACAAGTAGGTTCTTTGTAATATTTGTAGAATAAATGAATAATTAATAAAAGCTTTTTAAAATTAAACCCTTAATATATGCTAGACACTGAGTAAATTTATTTACTTATCTCATTTTACTTCTATTAGACTGGGAGCTAGGTGTTGTTATCCCCAGTACAGAGAAGAGGATATAGACTCAAAGAAATGATGCAACTTTACTAAAATCGGATAACTCACAAACTGTAGAGTTAATGTTTTTGTTTTGTTTTTTTCTTCAGAGGGTGGTCTTTCTTCTTTTTTATTATTATACTTTAAGTTTTAGGGTACATGTGCACAATGTGCAGGTTAGTTACATATGTATACATGTGTCATGCTGGTGCACTGCACCCACTAACTCGTCATCTAGCATTAGGTATATCTCCCAATGCTATCCCTCCCCCCTCCCCCCACCCCACAACAGTCCCCAGAGTGTGATGTTCCACTTCCTGTGTCCATGTGATCTCATTGTTCAATTCCCACCTATGAGTGAGAATATGCGGTGTTTGGTTTTTTGTTCTTGCGATATTTTACTGACAATGATGATTTCCAATTTCATCCATGTCCCTAGAGTTAATGTTTGAACTGAGGTTTGTCTTACTCACTTTCTCATTAAGGTCTTCACCACTCTGCGAGTTTCCCATGAATTTACAATTCTTCAGCAATGGATTTTTTATTTTGGTCCTCATTCCAATTGTGTATGGCAGAGTAAGATTCGAGTTTCCACAGCTGGTGGATCTTTGATTCAGTGTTTATTGTACTTTTATGTACATGATGTCCTAACTGCTATAGGATATACAGTCTTAGCTACATAAGGGCAGGGATAGTGTTTAATTTATTTCTTAGTCTTATGGTGTCTTCCTGACACAGCACATTGCTAATAAAAGCATACAAACATTTAATTTGAAATTCTGAATTAAAAGAGCAAAAAACCAGCACCATAAATGCCATAAGGTAGTGCAAGTGCCAAAGAAATGTTACTAGGAAAATGGGCTATGAGCTCAGAATTGAGAGGAATTATTGTAGGTGGGAATGGTCAGGGCAGTTGGATTTGATAATTTTGTAAGATATTTTGGAACTTCCTGCCTTAGGTTATTTTTGGTAATTCCTGTATTTTTTGAGCAGTGATTTGCAGGACATTTCCTTTCACAACAAAGGTCTGGACACTTGACTTGGAAACAAGGCGAAAGTAGAGAAGTCCTGGCCCACTCCTAGGCAGTCACTGGAGGGAGGGTGAGGAATTTGGGAAAAGGAACCAGCATCAAATCAGAGATGAGGGCTCATGGCAGCTGAAAGGGAAGTGGACAGCAGCCTGGAGTATAAGATTCAGGTATGATTTATGATGAGAACTCCAGCAGCAGGAGATGTCAGGGATATTTCCAATGTTACAAACTTCAAAAATCAAAAGTTTCTTGGCACCAACAAAATCAATTGGAATATTAAGAAAGCATTACTGGACCAGGTGCAGTGGCTCACTCCAGTAATCCCAGCACTTTGGGAGGCCAAGGGAGGTGCATCACCTGAGGTCAGGAGTTCAAGACCAGCCTGGCCAGCATGGCGAAACACTGTCTCTATTAAAAATGCAAAAATTAGCTGGGTGTGGTAGCATGCACCTGTAATCCCAGCTACTCGGGGGGCTGAAGTAGCATAATTGCTTGAACTCGGGAGGTGGAAGTTGCAGTGAGCCGAGATCGTGCCACTGCACTCCAGCCTGGGCAACAGAGCAAGACTCCATTTCAACAAATAAATAAATAAAAATAAAAGCAACACTGTTTTTTGAAGGAAGAACAAATTCAGTGAAATGCAGTAATTCAAAGTTAATTTCACTCTGCATTTCTGTTTTCAGACCAATGTTTAGTGACTTCGAAAATACAGTATTTCTATGTCCATGTATACTTTCTACATAAAGTTTGAATAAAATTAGGCTTAACACTTATATATTAATACACTCTCTCAGTGCCTAAATTGTAAGTTCCTACTACTATGTTTTCTTCTTTTTATCTTCAGTACTTGCCCTGGTGTTTAATTTATGTTAAGTGCTCAATGAGTGTTTGATTAGTGAACACATTTCCATTTAGTATGCGGCAGTGTTTAGTACTTAAGAAATTTTTTCTTAAGTTTCCCTTAGTTCACAACTTACACATTGTAACTACAGCTACAATAAATTGAATACAATATGCAGTACCAGGCTCCAAGGAAACTTGCTTCATGTTGATTTGTGCTTATGAAGTTGACTTTGGGATTTTAAAAAACATATAGATTAACTGTGACCACATTCAGACATTTAAAAAAGGTTTCTTATCTATCCTTGGCTTTGATTTGTAAGTTATATAATCAAGATGAAAACAGTCATTTATAATCATTCCTGGTTCCCATATCGCAGTGTATTTATAAAAACAATATGTAGCACTATGTGTACTATTTCATAGTATTACGTATTGTCCTTCTTTTGGTTGCTTACACTCTAGTAGAAAAAAAGGTCAACCAATTTAGGTTACCTATAAGAAAATAAAATAATATAGATTAATGTGCATACAAAGTCAGTGTGAGGTATAATAGATGATTTTGGGACAGGGTAGGTTAGTTTTGAATGGTCTAAAAGAAATAATGAATTATATGCACAAGATTTATATCTGATAACTTAATATTTAAATGCTGTGATTTACAGAAGAATAGTAAAGGGAAAGCTGGCATAAGAATATATATATATATATATATATATATATATTTTTTTTTTTTTGGTAAAACAGAAAAAGTATAAGGTGAATGCCCCAGCAAATGGGTTTGTTTCGTGTATCAGGGCCAAGTGACAATTGGCTTTGTGTGGTTATAGTTTTCAGTCCCACTTAGAGGGATGTAGAAGAATCCCAGAAGTTTTGAAAGCTGATTAACAACTTAAAAAGGAAGATTACCAGAGTGCTATTGACAATAACTAAATGGAGATAATAAACGGCCTTAAACAGGTTTATCAGTCCAGAAAACATTGCTATTTAGAAAAACGTTGGATGCCTTCAGTATTTAGGGATATTGTTTCTCAGACCCTCTATTAAGGGTATCAGAAGACATTTTCTTTAATCAAGGTTTTTAGCTTCTTTGCGATGTGTTCAAACATCCTCCTTTAGCTCGGAGAAGTTTGATCATCTGAAGCCGTCTTCTCTCAACTCGTCTGGAAACCGTCATTCTCAGCAAACTATCGCAAGGACAGAAAACCAAACACTGCATGTTCTCACTCATAGGTGGGAATTGAACAATGAGAACACTTGGACACAGGAAGGGGAACATCACACACCGGGGCCTGTCGTGGGGTGGGGGCAGGGGGGAGGGATAGCATTAGGAGCTATACCTAATGTAAATGACGAGTTAATGGGTGCAGCACACCAACATGGCACATGTATACATATGTAACAAACCTGCACGTTGTGCACAAGTACCCTAGAACTTAAAGTATAATAACAAAAAATAATAATAAAAGAAATTTTCTTTAAAAAGAATGAATATAACTTAGAAATGCATTGTGTTTTTTTTTTCTGTCAACTCAAATTATTGTGTACTGTGCACTTAGTCACCTAAGGGTGCACAGCACAGCAGATAGTCTCAGCTCTGATGCAACTTATCATCCAGTGCTAGGGATGTGTGAACGATTGTGCAGGCAAACAATTTGGGGACATTTCACAATACAGAGAGAAGTGCTGGGATGGGATTGGCGTCAAGTGTTTGGGGAATACTTAAGAGGAGCATAATCCTGCTTGGGAAAAACCCAGTGTGACTTTCTTCATCTTGCAATATTACTTTAAATTAATTTAAATTGCTAAAATACGGTAATGATAATGACAGCAGATGTATGGAGCATCTTATTATGTGTCAGCACTGTGAAAATATTTTATATAAATTATTTCGTTTTAATTCTTGAAATTACACTGCCAGATAGGCATTAATTTGTTTTGTTGTTTCTATTTTGCAAATAAGGAAAGTGAGGCCTAACATTTTAAGTAACAGTCTGAGTAGCACAGAATTAATCAGGGGTGGTGAGAGGATTCAAACTCTTGGACTTACCTTACAACTCTTAGCTTACTGAACCTTTAGCTCTTAAAACTCTGTTAACTTACATAAACACGGGTGAAACTTTTGAAAAGCATAGTATTTGTTGCTAAAACAACTACTGTTCAAAAATTAAGAACAAACTTTCCCACATTTAAGTAGCTATGAATTTTAAAGATTGCAATGCCAAACTTGTTGAAGTTTTAAAAATGAATAAGGCTCAAATGTAAAATTCATTTTTTGGCATCTGAGAACAGGAAATGTAAATTTGAAATGAATTGGACAAAAGTAAAGCTACTCACTGAAACTGAAATCCTTTGTCATAATAACAACTGCAGCCTTCTTTGGCGCAATAATAATTGTAAAATTTTAATGTATGATTGAAGCAGAACTATCAGACAAGGAAAAGATTCACAATCTTTCCAATAATAGATATGTTAATTTTTTATGACACTGTACAAGAACAAGTTTAAGGTTACTCTAGAAGGTTAAACATTTGATTTTTAGTTTTACTATTTGTCTTTTATCAAAAATTTCCAGTCTAAAAATGGTTAATTTCACAAATGAAGAAAAGTATCAATTATGGAAAAATCAGAGGACATAATTTTTATATCATTCCTTTTTTTTTTTAAAGTAAGTGGCTAACACCATTATACATTGCCTTATATGGAATGATCTTTTCCTCAGGTAATCTCTTTTGATTAAGAAGCTGCACAGTGACATAGAAAAATATAGCAGAGTGATTGCTTCCTCTACAAATCATATCTGAATAATAAGTAGTCAAAGCAAGAATAACTGGGAATATTGAGGTGTCTTCATTTTCTAACCTCAGAATATTTCACCAATTTATTTTATCTTTAAAGTGCATTTGAAATTTTTTGTTGCCTTAAGGTTTGCAGCATATAAAATGATATTGTTGGAGAACAATTTGAACTGAGGATGGATTATGAAAAGATCTTTTTATCCCAAGTAATACCAATACCAAAGTGACTATTTCCTGTGCCTACTGATTCTTAAATGACAATTTGGCTCACCACACCCAGACTTATCAAAATAGTTCAACCTAAGCGGATCTGACAACTGCCTAGAAAGCTTGTCCGACCCCGCTTATTTTGTTGTTGCTGTTTTTCTGTTTTGTTTTGGGCTTTTAGCAGCCTGAAGTCATGTTTTTTGTTTTCTGTCTGAAGTGGTAAGCAGAAAAGAGGGGAGAGGAAGGGGCTTTACTGGCCCAACCAGAAACAGAAACTAAGAACCTATGTCTGTATTCTCTCCCTTGGATACCTGAAAAAGGACATTAAAAAGTCAGTGTAAAACAAAGAAAAAACAAAAATGTAAGCGGAATTTATGACTTTGGTTCAATTATATCCCAGATATCCCAAATCTGTAGAAATAACCAAGGGGAGATCAAAAATTTTCAAGTATAAAGGTAGTACTCAGTTTTTAACTTCTTAAATGAGGAGTGCCCCTCAGTCTTCTGTTATATAAAAATTTACTATTGCATATGTTTCCAAATAATGAATCACCAGGTATGACTGATACATAAAATTATACTATGAAAGAAAACTTACAAGTATTTGAAATATATCAAGTATCCCCCCAAAAAACAAACCAGTTAACTTGAAATTGTAAATTACACAAAATGTAATAAGTAAATTAACATATAAAGTCTTTTGTAAATTAAACAAAATATATCAAGTAAGTTAAAATATAAAGACTTCCCAGGTAGATTCCAACCAAAAAGTTGCTCAGGAGCTTGAAAATACCTTCTTAAATGCTTTGGCTCACATTTCTAGTTTAAATGATTTTTGCATATATTTTTGAGACATGGCATACGATTTTATATATATATATACACACACACACACATATATATACACACACGTATGTATCTCAAGAAGAGATGGATAGTTGTATAGCTTGATATTTGTTTCTATGTTTGATTTAACATTGTCATATAAATTTGTAACTGGCACTACATGGTATTGATGCCTTGTGATTCCCATAAGTAAGAAAAGTGGACAGTTGTTTTTTATTTATTTCCGTTCATAAATGTCAGAACGGGTACCCTTAAACTATGGGGATAAGTTTTGGCTTAAGTTACTGGAACTTTTTGACCAATATATTTAACTAGAATGAGAAAATGTACTTTGACAACTTCAAGCATAGTTATGATTCTATTTCCTAAATAAAAATTGTACAAAATTTAATATTTTACTTTTATGTAGGTATTTTTTTTAAATTTGTGAATGAAGGACTTTCAATTTTTTATCAAGACTGGGTGAGTGGTAGTTGTTATTGCATTACCTTTATGCAAATGAGAAAACTGAGAAGTGACTAAAGTCAGATAGCAAGTAAATAAGTATCAGTCAGGGCTGGCTGGCTGACTTCTGGTTCAATATTCTGTTCATTAAACTACAAGTAATGTTTTAAATCTATTCAATGTTGCAGTGATATCAAAAAGCCATAGTTTGTGATATTTGTGCAGCTACTAGTGTTGTTTCTTAAATATATTTTAAAATACGTGTCATTATTCAATGCTTGGAAGATGCAACAATAAAAGGTTATGCATTTTTTAACAAGTGAGGACATTTCTGTATAAGATTATCTTATCCATGTTTTTATCTTGATCAAAAATTTACTGATTATAACACAGTAAGTGCTAAAGGAAGGTATGAGTGTAATACTCTGAACTGATATGGATAGAATATTTTGGTGTGTTGGGAGATGAATGCTTACCTACAGAGGATTGATGACAAAGTCAGAGGGTATCAGGATGTGGTCCCACAGAAAGCTCTGGGCTTAAAATTGAGATATTGGAGTCATTTAGTATACATGGAGTCAATGTTTGTGAGTATCTAAATTCTTACTTGTAAAAAGAAGGAGATTGGTAGACATCAGGGTCCCCCATCGTTGAATTCTGGCTAATTCTGCCTTATCATCCCTTTCGCACTCACAGCGTGCACAGTTTTCCTTTTTAAATCCCTCTGGAAGAGGATGCACTTGACATTTAACCATGGGTCCCATCATCCTTTCTGGTCTTACGATCCATCTGATTTACAGTTTTTGTTATCTGCCTAGCCCCACTGTAGATTAATTCCAAGTTCTCTTTTTGCTAAGCAAAACAAAACAAAAAAATCCTTGTGGCATTTTCATCTAAAATTAACCGGTTGTATGTGTAATTGCAAACAAATAATAGCTAAAGCCGGCTTCTGTTCCAGATAATACTGTTTTAAGGCTACAAAACCTACTAAAATTGTTAAAGGTTTCTCAATTGCCAAAATATAAAGATATCCCCTTACAAAATTATTAACATTAATCTAATATTCTCATTTATGAAAATTCTTAAGAAGTACATTAATTACTTGACTAATCACCCAGGGGATCCAGCATTAGCTTTCTCAAATTTAACTGAGCTGAAAGGAGTCTAATCCTGTGATACAGAGAAATAATTGGGTTTCCAATGTGTGATAGTCTTAATTCATGGAGATAGCTTGAGTCCCTTGAAGAAAGGTCTGGTCATCAGGGTCTGTTAGCCTCTAATCGTAATCCTCATTTCTTCTCAAAGGTCTTGCTACCCTTTTTACTGGATTTAGAACGCCATGTATGATGCTTTAACTTTCCATCCGTAACAGATTTTCTCTGTCTGTTTTGGGTATTTCCACTCATTTTCTTCTCTTTGTCTCCCATCTTCCTAGAGAAGGAGAAGTCTTGTTACCCTTTTTACTGAATTTAGAATGCCATGTATGATGCTTTAAATAGCCTAACACATTTTCTCTGTTTTGGGTATTTCCACTCATTTTCTTCTCTTTGTGTCCTATCTTCCTAAAGAAAGAGAAGGGTAAGCTTAGCCCATCTCCTCCCTCAAGTGCTTTCTCTTTCATTTTTAATTCTCTTTGCCTAGCTTTTTCCCCTTTGTGAGGACCAAGAAAAATATCCTGTGCTTCCTAGAACATGTGCACTCTTCTTTCCCTCCTTATATTGCCCAACTTGTTTAAAAGTAATCTGCACAAAGCACACTTCACATGTGCCTCAACTGCTCACTACCTAACCTCTTACAGTTGGTAACCTCCCACTGCCCTTCTGAAATTGCTTCTGCTTTGCCTTGACTGGCATTTATTGCTTTCTGTCTGATTTTAAAAGTGATATCTATTTACTGTAGAAACTTACAAAGATATAAAAAAAGAAAGAAAAATTACCTTTAATACCATTCTCCAGAGATGCTGGATTATAAGGCACTTCTATTTTTAATCTTTTGAGAAACCTCTGGACTGTTTTCCATAATGCCTGTACTAATTTATATTCCCACGAACAGTATTCAAGGGTTCTTTTTTCTCACCTCGTCACCCACACTTCTCATTTTTTGTCTTTTTGATAATAGCCATTTGAACAGATGCAAGGTGATAGCTCATTGTGGTTTTAATTTGCATTGCTCTGATGATTAGTAATGTTCAGCATTTTTTCATATACTTCTTGGCCATTTGTATGTCTTCTTTTAAGAAATGTCTATTCAGTTTATTTGACTGTTTTTTAATTAGATTTTTTTTACTATTAAGTTGTTTGAGTTCTTGTATATTTTGTGTTTTAATCTCTTATCAGGTGTGCAGTTTGCAAATATTTTCTCCCATTCCATAGGTTATCTCTTCACTCTGTCAATTCTCTCCTTTGCTGTCATAAAGTTTTATATTTTATGTAATCCAATTGTCTGTTTTCACTATTGTTACCTGTGCATTTGGGGTCATATAAAAAAAATCACTGCCAAGACCAATGTTGTGGAGATTTCCCCTATGTTTCCTTCCAGTGGTTTTACAGGTTCAGTTCTTATATTTAAGTTTTTAATGCATTTTAGGTTGATTTTTGTAAATGGTGTAAGATAAGGATCTAATTTCCTAATTCTACATCTGAATATCCAAATGTTTCAGCACCATTTATTGAAAGGGCTGTCCTTTCCCCATTGTGTGTTCTTGGCACATTTACTAAAAATCAATTAACCATAAATACATGGATTTATATCTTGGCTTTCTATTCTATTCCATTAGTCTACTTTCTTTTTATATGCTATACCATGCTGTTTTAATATAATTTTGTAGCATATTTTAAAGACAGATAGTGTGATGCCTTTAGCTTTGTTCTTTTTGTTCAAGATTGCTTTGGCCATTTGGGGTCTATTTGTGGTTCCATATAAATTTTAGGACAGTTTTTTTCTGTTTCTGGGAAAAATACCATTGGGATAGTTATAGAAATTGCATTGAATTGGTAGATAACTCTGGGTTGTATGAACATTTTAACAATATTATTTCTTCACATTCATGAACATGGGATAGCTTGCTATTTATTGTGTTTAATTTATTTCATCAATATTTTATATTTTTCAGTGCACAGATCTTTTACCTTCTTAGCTGAATTATTTTAAAGTATTCTATTTTTTGGTAGCTATTTTAAAAGGGATTTTTTTTAGTTCTTTTTTTGGAAAGTTTGTTGTTAGTGTATAGAAATGCTAGTGATAATCGTATATTGATTTTGTATCCTGCAACTTTACTGAATTGATTTATTAGTTCTAAGAGGTTTTTTTTTTTTTTTTTGAAGGAGTCTTTGGGTTTTTCTATTTGTTAAGATCATGTCATCTACAAACAGGGACAATTTAGCATTTAATTTCCAATTTGGAGACCTTCTAGTTCCCTTTAGTTCTTTCTTTTGTCTATTTTTTCTGGCTAGGACTTCTAGTACTACGCTGAAAAATGTGGGAAGAGTGGGCCTCCTTGCCTTGTTCTTGATCATAGATAAAAGCTTTCAAGTTTTCACCACTGAGTATGTTAGCTTTGGGCTTGTCATATATGGCCTTTATTGTGTTGAGGTACATTCCTTCTATTACCAATTTGTTGAGAGGTTTTATCATGAAGGGTTATTATGTTTGTCAAAGGATTATTCTGCTTCTATTGATAAGATCATACGGTTTTTGTCTTTCATTCCGATAATGTGGTGTATCACAATTATAGACTTGTGTATGTTGAAACATCCCTGAGATAAACACCACTTGATCATAATAAGTAATCCTTTTAATATGCTGCATAAGTTCTTTGCTAGTATTTTGTTAAGTTTTCATATTTATGTTCCTCAGGGATATTGACCTGTAATGATCTTTTCTTGTAGTGGCTTTGCCTGGTGTTGGTATCAGGGTAATGCTGGCCTTGTACAATAAGTTTGGAAGTATTCCAATTTCTTTAATTTATTGGAAGACTTCAAAAAACATTGGTATAAATTATTCTTTAGATGTTAGAATTCAGCAGTAAAGCCATCAAGTCCTGGCTTATCTTTGCTAGAAGACTTTTTATTGCTTATGTAATTTCCTTACTCGTTATTGGTATGTTTGGGTTTTCTATTTATTCATGATTCAGTTTTAGTAGGTAGTGTATGTCTAGTAATTTATCCATTTATTCTAGATTATCCAATTTGTTGGCATATGATTGCTCATAATAGTCTCTTATGATCTTTTGTATTTCTGTGGTATTAGCTGTAATGTCTCCTATATTATTTCTAATTTTGATTCTTTTTTAAAAAATTAATCTAGCTAAAGGCTTGTCAATTTTATTATCTTTTAATTTTTTTGTTCATCTACTATAGGTTTTTGCTCTGTAACTAACATGAGGCTTGCTTAGAACATCTTATAGTTATAACTACAGTTATTTTAAGCTGATGACAACTTTTATCACATTAAAAACTGAACACTTTTACTCCATATATTCTAACATTTTGTTTTTAATGCCACAGTTTAATTTTTTAATTACATATTCCTTAACAGATTATTGCAGCTGTTTTTTTAAATACTTTTGCATTTTACTCTTTATACAAGGATATGTGATAATTAGCCATTACATTATTAGCATATTCTGAATTTGACTTTCACCAGAGAGTTTTACTTTCAGATGATTGTGTGTTATACATTAGTGTCCCATTTTTTTTCAGCTTGAAGAACTCCCTTTCACATTTCAGGTCTGGTAGTAATTAATTTCCCTAATGTTTGTTTTGTTTTGTTTTGTCTGAAAAAGGCTTTATCTCTCCTTTGTTTCTGAAGAGTATCTTTGTCAGGTGCAGTATTCTTGGTTGACAGTTTTTTTTTTTTTCTCTGCAGCATTTTGAATATGCATTTGCCATCCATTATCTATTGGCCTTTAATGAATTTTTTTTCTGTGAAATCTGATTCTAGCCTGATTGGAACTCTCATATATGTGATTTGCATCCTTTCTCTTGCTGCTTTCAGGATCTTCTATTTGCCTTTGATTTTTGGCAGATTGTTTATAATATGTCTTTGTGTAGTCTTATTTAGATTGAATCTAATTGGAGACTCTTCTATACCTAGATATTTATATCTCTACCTAGATTTGAAAAGTTTTCTGTGATCACTTATTTGCATAAGCTTTCCACCTCTTTGTCTCTCTCTTCTTCTTCTTGAACTCCTAAATCTTGAATATTTGATCTTTTAAAGCTGTCCCATAAATCCCATGTTTTATTTATTCCTTTTCATCCTCTTTTCTTTTTTCTCCTCTGATTGTATATTTTAAGATAAACTGTTTTCGAGTTCACAGATTCTTTCTTCTGCTTTGATAAATTCTGCTGTTGATGTTCTCTATTGTATTTTGTTGTTGTTGTTGTTGTTTAGTTCATTATATTTTCCAGCTCCGGGATTTCTGATTTAGAAAAAAATTATTTTAATCTATGTTAAATTTCTAATTTGGTTGTTTATTATAGTTTTTCTGATATCATTTTATTGTTTCTCTGTATTTTCTTGAAGTTTTCCAAACTTTCTTAAAATAATTATTTTGAATTATTTGTTAGACAGTTTGTTTCTCCATTTCTTTGTGGTCAGCAACTGAGAGATTATCGTATTCTTTTGGTGGTGTTATGTCTCTTTGTTTTTGTTGTTGTTGTTGTTGTTGTTGTCTTATGTTGATAAGTGCACATTTGGAGAAGTTGAGACTTACTTTAGTCTTTGCAGACTGACTTTGTCTGGGAATACCCTTCAGCAATCAGCCCATCCAGAGATTCTAGGCAGGCCATTTGCCACAGTCTACAGGTGAACTTGCTACTAGAGTTCTCATGCAAGCTTATTTGATTCTTGGGTTCAGCAGATAGGCAAGCCTGATGCCTGGGTCCATGGGATTGGGCCTGAATCCTGGATCCACTTGGGTAGACTTGTTGATTGAGTCCATGGGGGTGGGCCTGGAGCCTCTATCTGCAGGGGCTGGCTTAAAACTTGGGTCCACAAAGGCTGATGTACTGGTGGGATAGGCTTTGAGCCTGAGTCTGCAGGGGCTGACCAGGTACTGGCATGGGCCTAGGACCTGGGTCTACTAGAACAGGCCTGGAGCCTGAGTCCATAGGGTCTGGCTTGGTGCTGCAGCAGGCCTGAAGCTTGTGTTCATGGGGGCAAGTATGGCTTCTGGGTCCATTGGGGGCTGGCCTGGAGCCTGGGTCTGCAGGGGTTCATGAGGGCTACCCTAGCACTGCCCTGGCACTCAGGGGTCTACTGTAGTTAGGCCGAACCCTGGGTATGCTGAAGCCAGATTCGACTCTGGATCCAACTGGAGCATGGGTCCATGGGGACTGGCGTGAAGCCTGGGTCCTCTGGGGTTGGCCTGGAGCGTGGGTGTGTGAGTGCTGACCTGGAGACTAGTTCTATGAGGGCCATCCTGGAATTTGGGTCCACAGGGATGGTCCTGGAGCTTGAGTATGTTCCAGCCAGTAAATTGCTGGGATTTACAGTGATGGGTCTGAAGCCTGTATCTGCTGGAGGAGGCCTGGACCTCGGGTCTGCTGGTGTGGGTGTGTGCTGGGGCCAGCCCAAGACTGGGCAGACATGGAGCATGCGTCCATGGGTGCCAGCCTAGGTCCCAAGACCAGGAGTGCTAAGCTAGCCCTGCGTGGACCTGAAGCCTGGGGCTGTGTGGGTCCACCCAGCTCTGTGCTGGTCTGAAACCTGGGGTAGACATGGAGACCAAAGGGCCTGGCCTAGAGGTTGAGTCTGAAGATGCTGGCCTGATTACTAGGGATGTGGGGGCTGGCCTGGCACTGGGGTTGACCCGAATCTCAGACCTGGCTTGGGGGACAGTATGAAGCCTGGGGCTGTAGGAACTCAACTGGTTTTGGCACTAGCTTGGAGGTTCAGTCTGAGGGTACTAGCCTGAATTCTGGGAGCATGTGGGCTTGCCCAGCTGTGTTTTACTGGGGTGAACCTGGTGTTGGAGTACAAGGCAAAGTCTTGGCACCAACTCTGAGGTTCAGTCTGAGGTCTGGGAGCATGTGTGGTTGCCCAGCTGTGTTTTACTGGAGTGAGCCTGGTGTTGGAGTCCAAGGCCAAGTCTACTGCTTACTTCCCTCCCTTTCCCTCAAGCAGAGAGTATTTCTCCCCATGCTGTGCTGCAGGGGAAGGATTGATGTGGGTAATGTACAACTGTCCTTCCTACTCTCTTTAATGAATCTTTTCTTATTTTTGTGTCACACTCAGGTGCTATAATCTTTCACCTGTTTCCTTAGCTCTTGTAAAAATATTTTCATGCATGGATAGTTGTTCAAATTGATGTTTCTGCAGGAAGCCAGGGAATGAGGACTGGAAAGTTCTTTTCTGCCATATTGCTGACATCTTGCTGATCAGAACCCCAGTCTTCAGTTGTTAAGGATTTAGAATATTTTCTATTATAAACAAGTATTGGAATTGCTCTCTTGAAGGTTATCAGTAACCCCTAATGATGTAAACCAATGTCATTTTCTGGGCCTTCTGGCATTTGGAATGGCTGCTGCATCTTTTGAGATGAACTTCCCTCTGCCTTTGATTCTCTTTCTTTTGTTCTGACTTTTTATTCCTCTCCCTCTCCTAAATGTAGATGTCCCTTGAGGTAGTGTCCTTTGCTTTCTAGTCTAATAAACTCTTCTCTGGAAAATTTACTTTTCTGAAATTTACATTTTTAGTGTTGAAATCTCTCACAAGTTCTATCCCTTTTTTCTTCTTAAACATTTCTACTTAAAACCAATGTCAAAACCAAATTGGATTTACCAAAGATTATATAAAATTGAACTTCACTAACCCCAAATTTATGACTTTTTGTAACTTACAGATTTAATGGTGCTAACTGTTGTCTGAATTATCCAAGCAAAGCTTCTCATGTAAACTCGTGCATCTTTTCTGCCAACATATCCAAGTCCTTTTGTCCCCTCCCTCCTTTCCTTTCCATTTAATCTCAATGAAATTCATCCTCTACTGTTTTAACAGAAGTTATAACTTCCATTAGCATCACCTTTAGGCTGCCCAATATCGTCATTTACCAGAAAAAAATGTGTTCTTTAAAATATAGGTCAGTGGTCCAATATGTATCACAATATAAAAGCAATTTGAAAAAGTTTTTGATACTTCAGTTACCTGCATCACAGAAGAGTTTTCTTTTTCTATGTAGAGGGTTAGGGACAGGGTCTCTTTGTTCGTGCTTCTTCAAGGATTTGTGGTCTGGAAGGTTTTTCACTATGGGTTCCCCTCTGATACTGTTTTCTAATCATTGAAATCCATACACAGTGTGTTAGGTAATATCTAAGCTGATAGCACCTCTGACATGGTCTTATCTACTTGGGATGTACTCATCTGCCTGAGTCATCGTCATGTTCTTTAACAAGAAATCATTCAAAAATTGCCCTACCGTGGTCTGTGGACAGTTAAGACAGGCACTCCACAGATACATACCATTCAACTCTAATAAAGGCTACACATTTTTCAGATTACTTTTTAAGGCAAGAATATTTCTGTACAAATAGTTAATTAAATTACATATGCTATTTTTGTGTGTTCGTGGTGCTTAAATGAACAGTTTTATTTCTATGTGAAAGAGAAAAAAATGGTAATGTTATTACAGGAAAATACTATCATGTTAAGAAGAACATATGTTTGACTAAGATTTTATCATAGTAAGCACCCAGCTGTCTTTGGCCATTGAAGCTTTCTTGGACAGATATGTTCCTGAGCATTCTAAAAACACTCTTTTTGATTGCCAATATGATGTTTGGTTTCACAGACTTTCTGTCTCATGCATTTGCCATAAAGAATGAACATACTGATGCTCTCCCTCAGTTTTAGCAAGAGAAACATTTTAGAGCACTGGAATGAGGTACTATGGAAGGCTGTATAATTACCTTCCATTAAGGTCTTTAAAAACAGAATGGCTATTTATATTTCTTGAGTTGTCTTAAAGAAGCTCTTTCTACATGGGAGGAATTGTTCTGTGATGGTTTTTGAGGTCATTTCAGGTCGTGAGTAGTTTTTATGTTTTAGATAAGTTTGGTACAGAAAAACACACTTGTTCAGAAAAATTGGGTCTGGCACTGGTTCTATCATAAGGTTATTGCATAAATCCTAATTCTGTCACCATTTCTAAAGAGTGTTTTAGGATGGAATGAAATAATAAGTGTAAACATTCTGTTGCCTCTTTAGAAAACAGCTTGATTTGCATTTCTCTGATGGCCAGTGATGATGAGCATTTTTTCATGTGTCTTTTGGCTGTATAAATGTCTTCTTTTGAGAAGTGTCTGTACATATCCTTTGCCCACTTTTTGATGGGGTTGTTTGTTTTTTTCTTGTAAATTTGTTTGAGTTCATTGTAGATTCTGGATATTAGCCCTTTGTCAGATGAGTATGTTGCAAAAATTTTCTCCCATTTTGTAGGTTGCCTGTTCACTCTGATGATAGTTTCTTTTGCTGTGTAGAAGCTCTTTAGTTTAATAAGAAAATGTGGCACATATATACCATGGAATACTATGCAGCCATAAAAAATGATGAGTTCATGTCCTTTGTAGGGACATGGATGAAATTGGAAACCATCATTCTCAGCAAACTATCGCAAGGACAAAAAACCAAACACCGCATATTCTCACTCATAGATGGGAATTGAACAATGAGAACACATGGACACTGGAAGGGGAACATCACACTCTGGGGACTGTTGTGGGGTGGGTGGAGGGATAGCATTAGGAGATATACCTAATGCTAAATGACGAGTTAATGGGTGCAGCACACCAGTATGGCACATGTATACATATGTAACTAACCTGCACATTGTGCACATGTACCCTAAAACTTAAAGTATAATAATAAAAAAAAGATTAAAAAAACATAAAACACACCATAATAAAATGAAACCCCTGGGGGGGGGGGAAAAAAAAGAAAACAGCTTGAAAGACAAATCCAATACAGTCTTGTCTAATTGTTTTTTAATCTCTATACAGCTGAACTGTTGTGATGGTTGAGGCAATTAATAAAAGAAGTCTGCATTTTGAAGAAATAATAAGTTAGAATAAAAGTCAGGGGAGACCATTGTTTCACAGAGGCGACCTAAGTGGTTTCAACTTATACCAACACTGTGTGCTAACAGCTGTCGGTCCTTTCTCCTTTTCCAACTTTGAGAAGTTTTCTCCTTTCAAACGGTTCTTCCTTATCCCACAGTCTGCTCTGCCATCTCTTTCCTCATTACTTTTCTTGGCCTGAGCATCTGTTCTTTCCCCTGTGTGCTGCTAAGGGAAGAGGCAAGGTGGTAGGGTGAAAAGAACATGGATTTTGAATGAGACAGACCTGGATTGGAATCTTGCTTTATTACTTACCATCAAGATTGCTTTAGTCAAGTTACATATCTCCATCTAAAACACTGACATAATTTCTGTTACAAAACGAGGTGATATATTGAAAACATCTTAGCAGGGTTGCTGACAAATAATGCATTCTCAATAATTATTAGGCATTATTGCTCTATTTTCATATGGCGTGTCAAAATACCACCACCACCCAATTTAAACATAATTATTTTAAGCCTAATAAAAGGAATATAAATTGGCTTTAGAAAAAAAGTATAAATAGAAGCAAAAGTTATTTGAGTGAGATAGCCAAACATAAATAAAAGCAGGCATTATTAACATAAACAGTTTCAATTAAGATGCATGCTTTTAAACTGAATACTTTATGAGGAAAGTATCAAGTTCTCAGATATAAGTTGAGGATGGATACCTCTGGTAATTTTCCCAAATTAGAGGCCACTATGAAGAAATAATATTTCAGATATATACTCAAAAATGGAAATGTATTTCAAATCTGTATGTTTGTTGGTGAAAGCATGTGATATTTTCCAAGTCAAAGAGGCTGTGTGGCATTAGAGTTAAGTGCAGTGCTGGGTTTGTATTCCAACTTTATTAGTTACTAGCTGTATTATCTTGGGCAAGCTATCTAACTGCCCCATGCTTCATGCTTTCATGCATACATTTGGAATAATAATAGTTCTGTGCTTACATAGTTTGTGTGTGTGTGCATGTATGTATGTATGATAATTAACTGAATTATTTCATGAAAGGGATTACAACAATCTTTGGCAAAGACTAAGTGTTCAATATTAATTAGGTGCTCTTATTGCTATCATTATTAGTAGTAGTAGCTACAGGAAGATAGTGCTACTTGAAAAAAAACACATCTTCCCCAAATTATTTTATGGCTAACATGGATTGAGCATTGAATATCTTCACAGACTAGAAGAAAACACTGTTTGAGCCTAAAACAAGGGGATCAATATTATCAGTATTTCATTTATTTATTGATGAAGAAGTTAAAGATAGCTACAATGTTGAAAGCTACTCCACATAGCAAAGTAAAGATCTATTGTCTACTTGGTTTGTAAATAAGATATAGTATTGGAGTTGTGCCTAAGTAAAAATTATTTTTTCTATTGTAAAAATATCAATTATACATTTATTTTTTGTAAGGTACATTTTTAATCAATGTCCCTAGTACTTACAAACATATAGACACACACAGACACACACACACATGCACACACACACATATGCAATTCAGTCCTTGCTGCAATTCTGCAAGGCAGGTATTAATATTTCTATTGTACAAATGGAAAAATTGGAGATGAGAAAAATTCTGTGGGTTGCCTAAAGGGATGACTAAACTGAGTAAATGGGATACTTCTCGACTCTTCTTTGGGTCGCTTTGTTTCTCTCAAAGTATATTCACTTCCTGAGAGTATGACTATTACACTTCTCTGTGGACCTCTGCTATATTTTATGTTCAGAAAACGTACCGTATTTAAGAAGAAAGTTCATTCTTTGCAATTAAACTCTACTAAGAAATATGGGTGCATTCATATGGAGAGTTGCTGAATGCCTGAGACTGGCAAGCAAATCTCTGGAGGCAGAATGGAAACAAAACTCACTCTAAAGGAGTTTGGGGTTCCAGGCATTTGCAAAAGTAGAAGGCCAGAGATAAGCATGGAAGATGCTGATCAGTAGACAGACTGGAAAAATGTGACCATAGTCACAGAGGGGTTGAATTGTAGCTGCGTTAATGAAGCAGGTTCTTGACAATTTTGGTAAACCATGCTGATAGCCAGCAGCATGCACCAAAGAGTCAATCGTGCTCTCTGGAGGCCTATCACAGAAGGGATGCCAACTAATGAGATTCCATACATCATTGTGATGAGGTATGAATGCCCATCAGGAACAATCGACCTAGAAACCGAGGCCAGTATTTCAAGGGGTATCTTACAGTCAAGCCCTTACTGGTGTAGACAGCTCCAGATGAAATATATAATTTTTCTAAGCCAACTTGGTGACAGAGCAACCCTGACTATTTCCTACCAGGGCTGACAGGTTTTTTGGACTGGGTATGGATGAGTAAACCCTAAAATAGAACAAGGGGTAGGCTAAATCCTTCTGGTCATGTGTGTTGCTGGGAGAATAGGAACTCTGGAATCAGAGAGACCAAGATTCAAAACTCAGCTCTTCCATTTATTTTATATAATATTGGGTAAATATTTACCTTCTTAGGCTTTAGTTTCTTTATCTCTAAAATGGGACTAAGAATACCTACCTCAAAATGCCTAATATAATATACATAAATTTCTTTAATGTAACATCTATTTAATAATTTTCATTTTATTTTATTTAAAATTTTTTTAATTTCAGTATTCTAATTTTTAGGCATAAGCCAATAAATATTAGTTTTATCAGCCTCCTTCTATTAATATTTGAGACCAGAATTGATATACAGTGTACTTCATATCTTTTCCTGATTATAATTTCCTCACATTCTTGCTTTTTTCTTAAAGTTGATGATGCATTTATTCATTCGACAATCAGTTATTGAACAAATATAATGTGCCAGGAACAGTGTCAGGTACTGAAACTGCAGAAACAGAAGACATGGCCTTTCTTCCAAGTTAATCATTGCAGCATTCATAGACAACTTCCATACAATATGGTGGGTACAGGATGCTAGGGGAGCACCTCGGACAGATAGAGTGATGATGGTTAACATCTGTGGTACATTTTAAAGTATGAGTATAGGTTATCCAGGTAAACGTGGATGAGAATAATGATACATTCCCCCAAAAGGATAACATATGGAAAGATATGGAGGCCTTGCATGGACAAATATGGGTCTCTTTCTTGTGTTTTAGGCCATTTATAATGTGTAAATGGCTTCCAATAAATTAGTCAATTCAACTGCTAATCACGGACACCCATTTCCATCTAGCCTTCTCTTTTGCCACTTGTTGGTCATTCTTGGCTCCAGCTACCTCTAATTATCTAGTTTTCTATACTGTTTGGCTGTGTAAACTAACAAATCTCTAGGGATAGGCTTTAGATTTGCAAGCAGAGTCTGGATGTTTTTCTTAACAATTTAACCATAGTCAGTGCCACAGATGTGTTAGCAAAAAATAAAAGTGTAAAGTTTTACTGGGAATTAACATTTCAATGCAGTTGCTGCTGTACTTTACACACAGCCTTGAAAACAAGTATTATAAATCGAATAACCAGAAAAGATTATAACTCCCTACGTCTAAGATGTGTGTTATCCTAAGTGTCTATTGTGTGCAATAATGTAACTAGTTTAAAAACAGTGTTCAAATTTTGTTCAAATAGTCTATCAAAGCAAAGGATGGAATCCTGGTGCTCTTTACTTTAGTTGGCTTGTGTGTATTAAGATGAGTAGCTGTAAACTGAAGTCATTTGCATAACACTCCACCTGAGAGCCCCAAATCAGGCCTCATCTATACAATCGTGATTTTTATTTTATTTTAGTTAGATAATATATTTTGAACAAAGGAATTTTCTGTTTGTATATTATTGGAATATATACCTTTAAAATGTCACTTTGTCTAGCAAAGTGTAAGCTCACAGAAATATGTGGATATGTACAGAAATGTTGAATAAACACATTTACATTACTAGAAAAGAAAAGAAAAAGTGATGGCTGGTGACTTAGGATTCCAAGAGGTGCTTATTTATCAGTATAGAGCTTGGCTGCCTCTTTATAGTTTTCTAGTACTTGTAGGAATATTAGTAAGTTGCTTAACTGGGTAAAGAAGTAGCAACTTAAATATATATAATCCGTTATGACACAGGGCTTAAAGGCCAGAGAGAAAACATACTGTTTGGGACCTATAGTTTTATACTCTGTTGTTTCAAATCTCATTATTTATCAAGAAGCGTAAAGAGCCAACCAAGGTGATTAAGGGAGAAAAGACTTCTGAACCAAATATGTTTACTCATCACTCTAAAGTATATGGGCTTATGCAGAAATGCTAACCCTGCTACAAATTTACACTGTTCAGCAAATACTGGGTCTCTATGTTTTGTTTATTCCAATTGTGTCCTTTAGTCTCTGAGTCTCTGAAAGCATGGTACAGGTTGAATGTAGCCATCTGTGATGTCCTGTCTGATGTATCAGAGTTATCTTGACAACAGACAGCAAAGTTATAGATGTACTTTGTTTCATACTAATCTGGTATTGAGACCTAAGGAAACTAGAATAATTATAAAGGGCAGTTTTTGAAGAAATTCCCCATGCTATATTTAACCAGGTTGATAATGACAGAATTTGCAAATTAAACTAAATTAAAAAATTTCTAAGGTTATAACATTTATACTAAGATCTGTGATTCCTTAGAAAGTTAATGTTTTAGTTGGGTTCCATTTAAGTAGAAGGTTGTCAGAATGTGAATAAAGAAATAATGAGAAGGTATTTAGAAGTGCATTTAAGAAATGACAGACCAAAGAGAAAATGCTAGTTTGTTAATAGGAAGAGTAGACATTAAATGAATTATTTGCCAAGATATTTACAGCGAAAGGCAGGCGACAGATGCCAGCAACAGACATGAGTTTCCCCAGAGAGGAAAAGAGGAACTTTGATAGCACAAAACCAGATGATCAAGGTATTAGAATGTGAAGTCTGACAAAAGCTCCCGGCCATATGGAGCCCATCCCATTACTGTGAAATGAAAAAAGAAAGAAATAAACCTTCCTCTCTATGCTTAGTTTCCAACTATACAAGGCACTATATTAAAAGAAAATGCAAATGCATTTAGTTTAGAAGAAAACTAAAGATTAATTTAGCTATGAACAAGATGATTTTTATTGATAATAAAACAATGCATTTTACAGGTTATAAATTGAAGTTTATTTGAAACTTATAAAATGACTTAATAAAATATACTCTCAATCTTTTTGTCACCAAAGTAATTAGATTACATTACCAAATAGTTGCCCAAAGAATTAGTGTTTACATATATATAAGCATAGATACATTTATATATATTTTATAACTATATATGGTTATAAAATAATCTTTAGTATCAACCAATATAAACATCTCAATGTTGTATGTTTCCAATGAAAATGAAGAATAATTAGGATTAGTTAAAGCTTGATGGAGTTAGAGGATACTTTTGAGAGAAAATGTTGGATAAGAGGAATACATTTATCCTATTTCAAGTCTCTCTAAAGTAGGTGATTTCCTAAGTGTTTTAGGTCGCTAGTACACTAGTACTATTGTTTAGTAGCCCAAGGGTCTACAGAACTCACCAAGTTATGGGTTCAGAAGAAGGTTATGCCAGACGTTAGTCCAGAAGTTCAATAAACCCCACCTCTAGGTGCTTGGTCTAATTGCCATTATATAAATTCACATCTTTCCCTTGAGTAGATACATTTTTCCTTTTCCTTTACTCCTCTTAGAACTACTTCTGTCTCTCTTATGTACCCTTTCCCCTTCTAGAACATCTCTTGGGGTCTGTGGGAGTTTCTTATTTACAGTCCTTTTGCATCTCCAGTGTTTTTCTCCAGTTGTATCCTAGCTTCCTCTGGTTGTTGCTCACTACAGCCAGCATTGGAGCTGTTTGCTGGCTGTAGTGGATGGGCAGCTATGCCAGTGTTCGGGGGCACCTATCCTCTCGTGATCACCAAAAATCTCTTATTAATCTCACTCCCAGGGCTCTCAGCCAAGTCACAGGCTCCTATGGGTCCGCAGAGCCTCCTGTTAAGGAATGGGTCACTTCCTATTAGTTGCTGCTTGTGCCATTTAGGCTATTACCACTGCCTGCAAGTTTGTGGTCTGCACATGAACTACTCCTAGGGGGGAAAAAATAGTCCTCTTGTTGTTATTTTGTTTATTTAGAGTGGTCCCACAGCAGAGTTGCTTTGGACCTTATTATAAAATCTATTTTATCCTTGCAGACCTCTCCTCTCTTAGTTTTGGTTCACTTTTCTAGATTTATCTTTGCTTTATCCAATTTTTTTTTTTTTTTTTTTTTTTGAGACGGAGTCTCGCTCTGTCACTCAGGCTGAGCGCAGTGGCACGATTTCGGCTCACTGCAAGCTCCGCCTCCCGGGTTCACGCCATTCTCCTGCCTCAGCCTCCCGAGTAGCTGGGACTATAGGCGCTGGCCACCACGCCCGGCTAATTTTTTGCATTTTTAGTAGAGACAGGGTTTCACCGTGTTAGCCAGGATGGTTTCAATCTCCTGACCTCGTGATCCGCCCACCTTGGCCTCCCAAAGTGCTGAGATTACAGGTGTGAGCCACCGCGCCCAGCCTGCTTTATCCAATTCTTATTGGCCCCTAACATTTTAAGAAATAGTTCTGTAAAGAACATGTTCAAGTGTAATTCAGTACAATTTGCAACATTATGGGCTAGACAAATAAGATTTCAAGGAATTGGGGTGCCGCACTGGAGAGCTCTATGAAAAGAGAAACTGTATCCCATTTATCTGTGTATCTCATATAATGGCCAGAATGTTTTTTAATTAATGTAACATGTTTAATTGATAACGTTAGAGTAAGAATTAAGGAACACTCTAATCATAGCAGGTTTGAAATTGTTAATTGTTAAAATCTTATTGTCAATTTTCCCTCAATGTTTCTTTGTCACAAATTAACTTTTATTTTTGGTGTGAGTTGAAAGTCTTTGGTTAAGAATAAATATTTGTGATCAAATGTGTCTGAATTGGATGAAGGCTTGTTTCATGGTGGCCTTAATCACCCAAGTCTATTTGTTGCACTCTCTTCATTAAGATTTAAGCTAGGCTGGGCGCAGTGGCTCAAGCCTGTAATCCCAACACTTTGGGAGGCCAAGGTGGGCGGATCACGAGGTCAGGAGTTCGAGACCAGCCTGACCAACATGCCGAAACTCTGTCTCTACTAAAAATACAAAAATTAGCCAGGTGTGGTGGCGCGTGCCTGTAATTCTAACTACTAAGGAGGCTGAGGCAGTAGAATTGCTTGAACCCAGGAGGCTGAGGTTGCAGTGAGCAGAGATTGTGCCATTGCACTCCAGACTGGGCAACAGAGCGAGACTACGTCTCAAAAGCTAAATCATCTGTTTGAAACCCTAGTATGTTTTCAGACACGGAGTGGTATTTGTTCATGACCTGATTACTCTCATCAACAGCATAAAGCTTTTATTCAGTGCCATTTGTGGGTTTTCCTATGTTGGTAATTGTATAAAAGAAATTCAATTCATTTCAAATATTTATTGAGTACATGTGATGCATCAGGTACTATGATAGATCCTGGGGATATGAAGGTGCATTAAATGTGGTAAGAGTGTGCTGGTGGTGAATCCAGGAGAGGGATAGTTTGTTTCAGATGGAAGGAACAGCATATGCAGAAAGCACAGAGTGTGGAAAATACATGGGCTGTGTGAGGTCAGATGAATAATCAGTGCAGGTAAAGTTAAAAAGATATGCAGTCTGTTCTTCCAAGCCGTATAACCTAAGATTGTAGATTGCATTGAGAAAAACAAATCCCATGTCTTATAGATTATTTCTCCAAATGACTAAAGAGAAAATGTTAGGTAGTATATATAGATGCTTAGTTAAAACTTGTTCAATGACAAAAAAGCATTTTAAAATGAAACAAAACTAAAAATATGTTTCTGATGGAAGTAGGAAGATGGTGCACATTTCAAAAAGTGAAGTACAATGCCAAGACACTCGTGCTTAGTGACTAAGGAAAATTGTAGAATTATTATGCAATGATCAAAGGAATGAATTCATGTAATACCAAGGATCACTGTAACGGTTATTGATATAAAGTTAACACCTGGAGCTGCCAGTGCTAATGAGGTAGCTCCCATCAAGGATACCTGTGATCAGCATCTTTTATGTGCAAAAAAGTGCTAAAACAGCTCCTGCATAAGCCATGAGGAAAATTTCTATTAACAGAATATTAGTGCTGGAAAAGGATCACATGACCTAAAGCTATCAGCAACCTTCTGAATACTTCACCTGGGACAGGGTTAAGAGACTATTGAACTAGATGTTTTACAGATGAACAAACTCAGGCTACAGAGGTAAAGAGAGTTGCTCAAACACACAACTGGCTAGTAACAGAGCCAGCGCTAATGTCCGGTACAGTGCTCCTCTCCTAGACTTTGCTGTCCCTGGCCAGCCCCTTTATGTTACGTAGTTAGATAAGTAGATATTTATGACATCATTAAGTGGCATAAGTCATTTAGCTTCAGAGCTATCATAATAAAAATCCATCCCTTTTACTTTTAGATTTGAGACCTTTCTACCATATCACACCATCTTTCATATATAAGCATTTATCTTCTGACCAAAGTGATATATGATGCAAAAATACCAAATATAAACTGGAATTGCTTTATGCTTCTTTCTGTGAAAGTTAAGTAATATTTTGAGACAATTTACCCAGTAATGTGTATTTCTTTAACTTTGTAGACACCAAAGGGATCTTGTGTTTATCATAATATATATATGACATAAATTGTAATATATAGTTTAATGAAGCTACTCAGAGTGGGGAAAGTCCATGAGTTGGAACTGTGCCACTGCCCTGACGTTTGCTGCATCCACTGACCCCTTGTCTCCTTGACTAGACAGTAAGTCATAGGATTTCTAGGAAGGGGGTGTGCATGTAGAAGGCAATTACAATACTTGAGGCATTTCTTCTGTGTTAACAGTTATATCTAAATTTTGATTCCATAATATACAATGTATGGTGAAATGAAATCTTAATTACTATACTGCATTACAAAGTTTATGATTATTAGTACAGTGTGGCTGTTTTTCTTGAGAAACATCAGGCCTATGTCAGGCTGCATCTGAGATGATTGGGAGACATTGGCCTATCTGGCCTACCACATCTATATTTTTCCAGTCTTTCTCTACTACTGGGAGGTTGTAGAAACTTGTCCAGCCCATATGTGCCTCATTTACTGCAGTGAAACTGAGCTTTGCCCCTTTTCTAGAAATCTGAAAGTTGAGATCCAGAACCAGAAGTCCTCAGGGCAATTATCAGGAGCAAGAGCAAGGAGGCAAGAGAGGAGAAAAACAGGAGGAAGAAGAGAAGTGAAGGGTGAGCATGCCAGTGGAAGGGTCTGAATGGGTGCTGGGGTGAGGGGTGATTGATCACCTTCACCTTTGTGCTTGAGTATGCCTGTTTCATTGAAAGGGCAAGGGAGGGGCCGAGCAGGCAGTGAGGATGAATGTGGTTACTTAGGGTCCTGAGGAGCACAGGTGGGAAAATAATTCAGACCTCTATAAGTCTCTTCTGGCCTTAGAAATAGTAATTCTCAAACCTAGCCGTGCCTCAGAAGTTCTTTGGGATCAGATTCCCAGGAAGATGCATTCTGACTTCATAGGTCTTGGGACGAGATCAGGAGTGTATGTGTTTTAAAAGCACACTAAAGGATTCTGATACACAGCTGATTTGGTCTATATGCCTCTGGAAATTCTTTACAGTACTCACACAATGATTAAATGATTATATTTTAATATTTAATAAAGACTCTGGAATATTTACAAGATACCACTTTTACTTTACCAAATTCCTTTGCTCCATATAAAGGTCATACAAATAAGAGGCAAGACTTTACTCTCCTATTCTTATATCATCTGGGGAAAAATCACTTGAAATAAGCATCAGTGGAATCAACATACAGATATAAAATTGAAATATAATCTCATGCCTCTAGTGCTTAATGGAAATGAGTACCCACCAACTAGACTTTGGGCATGAATAAATAGAAGTATTGACCATCAGTCAGAAGCAATCATTATAACATTTTATAAAGAATGAGTGATGCTTCTTCAGAAATGCAGTACAAGATATGCCATTTAAAGGAATGCACACATTATTAACCTTTTAATAGTTCAAGTCATTAGAATGTGATGTTGAATGTTTTCAGGTATCAAGAGAAGATGAATTTACCACAAGGCAGCTTATTCCAGCACAAAGAGCCCTTGATTTCAATTCAAGAAATCTGGGTTCTAGCTCTCATTCAGCTCCTAACTAGCTGGGTATATTTTTCTGTTTTGCATTACCATAAAGGAATATCGTGTAGCTTGTGAAGAAAAGGTGTTTATTTGGCTTGGAGTTCTGCAAACTGTGCAGGAAACATGACACCAGCATCTGCTTGGCTTCTGGTGAGGCCTCAAGAAGCTTTTATCCAGGTCGAAGGTGAAGTGGGAGCAGGTGTGTCACATGGAGAGAGATTAAACAAGAGAGATGTCAGGCTCTTTTAAACAACTGTCTTTTGCATAAATGCATAGAGCAAGAACTCACTATTGTGGGGAGGGCATCAAGCCATTCATCAGGGATCCAACTCCATTAGGCCTCACTTCCAACATTGGAGATCACATTTCAATATGAGATTTGGAGGAGAGAAACATCTAAACTATTACACTGGCTGAATTGCACAACACTCCTTAGTGTCTTAGAAAAAGAGTGGGGCTATATCTCCAAAGTTTCCCAAAATCAAATTTTCTATGATACTTGTCATTGTGATTTAGAATTCTTACACAGGAATGGGTCAGATTACTGCAGTACTACAGTGGTTGGTTGGCAGAAAATGATTCAGCCCAGTGTGCTTTCTTCTGGTAAAATGCTACAACTGACAAGATCATTTCTGGGTTTGCCATTTATAGTCTCTAAATATCTTTAATTTAAAAATAACCTATTTTTTTTCCTGGCTTTTTGATCTATTAGGTTGGCACAAAAGTAATTGCATTTTTTTGGCATTAACTACAATTACTTTTGCACCAACATAATTTTTTTTGTTCTAGATCATCTTGTCACTTAACAAATATTTATTGACACGTATTATGTTCAAGACACTAGCCTGCTTAATATGAAAAATATACCCCCAAGGAATTTAGAGATTAATAGAGATGACAAGAAATAGACAATGCCCAGGAAGCTAGAGACATTGCTATAAAATGATAATTATAAGAATTCAGACTAGGAGAGCTTATTTCTACTATGATTCTGCTTTATAGAGATGGCATCTGTGTTGCGTACTAAAGTTCAGGAAGGATTTGGAAATGGAAATTTGCTGGGGCACAGCACTTCAGGTAGAGAGAGATGAAAGAACTGTATCATGTTTGGAGAACAGTGAATGATTAAGTTTGATGTATAGGACATAAGAAGAAAATCCCTGGGAAACAAGCTGAAAAGATGGGTTGGATGAGTGACGGTGAGGCTCATGGGTCTGCCTTTTCAGGAAGAAACTTTCTACGATCAGGCTATTTCTGGGTTTGTTAATATCATATTCCTGCCCGTGAGGCACCTTTGCCATTAGCTGTGATCACCACATGGTATGTGTGTGTTTCCTCACACCAGAGTTTATTTTCAGGAGACTCTTGACATGGTATCCTGGCCTTGAAACTTGGCCTTTGATATGCGATACTTGATGTGAAAAGTTAGGTTCACTGTTCCTACTTTGTTGACTGTTTTCTTTCAGGCCATATTCTGGTTTTATTAATTCTTAGTCTCCTTCCTTCAGTATGTTTCAAGACGGTATGTATGAAGGAGAAACTGATGCTTGAAATAAAAGAAAAAATGCACGTCTCCTGATACTAAGCACTAATGATCCTGGATGTTCAGAGCTTCGTGATCGTCTTGCTAACAATCTGGCACACTTACAGAACTGTAACTGCAAGAAGATACTGTTTGGAGAGGTTTTACTTTCAATAATAAACCGGATCTACTCATTAATTATATTCTAAAACCAACTTTTGTCATGGTGAGAAGAAAATTTCAAATCATTTCCTTTAGTGTCCAATGTCCCCTGTGCTATTTATTATATTCCTCTGGAAACCATTTTGTTTACCTATTTGAAATCTATTAATTTTGTCCCATTGGTCATATTTAGGCCCTTCTATAAGATGTACTTGCTGTGTTAATTATTTAACTATCTTCCAACATAAATAATGTGTGGGTTTGATTTCAAGTGTAGATGATCCAGGATGTGTTTTAAAAGGCTCAAATTCACCATGTTGCACTGTATAACTACATTAGGTGTGTCTGGGAATGGCTCTGAGCAGAATTAGAAGTAAAGGAACTTTGTTCTTCATCCTAGATCTACTTTTCTTGTCCCTTCCCTCTCCTGCCAGTGGTCTTGGCTTCTGTCTCTCAGGAACAGTTTCTATCTGTTCCTTTCAAAACCTGCCCTTATATGATGCTCCTTTAAATTAATTCACACAATAGTTTAATCAACTGATAACTGAGAGTTATCCTTTATTATGTGCATTTGATTTAATAGGTTATAATACCCTAAGCCAAATGAGTTTTTTTTTTTTAATTAGGTATGTTTGAAGTAGAGAGGCATTCCTGGCTTATTAAAATGTATCCTTTTGACTTTTAGATCCCACAGATAAGTGAGAATATGTGATTTTTATCTTTCTGTGCCTGGCTTATTTCACTTAACATAATGATCTCTAGTTCCATCCATGTTGTTGCAAATAACTGGATCTCATTTTTTTTATGGCTGAATAGTACTCCCTTGTGTATATGTACCACCTTTTCTTTATCCATTAATCTGTTGCTGGACTGTTAAGTTGCTTCCAAATCTTAGCTATTGTAAACAGCGCTACACAAAACATAGTGCAGCTACCTCTCCTTTGATATGCTGATTTCCTTTCTTTTGGGTATGTACCCAGCAGTAGGATTGTTGGATCATATGGTAGCTCAAATTTTAGCTTCCTGAGAAACCTCCAAACTGTTCTCCACAGCGGTTGTACTAATTTACATTCCCACCAATTGAACTCATCGATATAGAGAGTACAAGGAAGGTTACCAGAGTCTGGGAAGGGTAGTGAGGGAATGGCGGGGGGAAGTAGGGATGGTTAATAGGTTAAAAAAAAAATAGAAAGAATGAATAAGACCTATTATTGGATAGCACAACAGGATGACTACAGTCAAGAATAATTGTACATTTTAAAACAAAGAGTGTAATTGGATTGGTTGTAACACCAAGGATAAATGCTTGAGAAGATGGATACCCCAATTCTCCATGATGTGTTTATTCCACGTTGCATGTGTGTATCAAAACATCTCACGTACTTCACAAATATATACAGCTACTATATACCCACAAAAATTAATTTAAAAATGAAAAATGTATTCTTTATCCTCTCCTATCCCAATCGAAAAGAGCCATTTTAAAAAGTTAAGTATTTGATAAAATATTCTAAAGCTCTTTGTTAGGTATGACCTTAAGTTTAGCAAACATGCCTGATATTTTATACCTACAAGATTCCTCTTTCTAGTTTGCATTTAGAATGTGCTTTATTCCTCAAGTGTTTGGATGTTTCTTTTCTTACATCTAATGAAAATTCTGTATTGCTGTCAAAATTCAAAAAGAACCATTATCATTTCTCTGTGGTAGTTCAGGAAAATTTAAATTAGATTTGTACTCTTCAAAATCAAAGCCTGTTTAGGCATAAACAAATTACATGCAAATAATGCAGAAAATATCAGGTGTATTTATTACACTTGGATATGACCTTTGGAAAAATAATATAGTGCCTGGTTTTGTTAAAGAAGCAGTGGAGAACTGTGGCTGAATGAAAAGTCATCTATACACAGTAAAAGTATAGTTTCTTTAAGTAATTGTTCATATCAGAATTATACTCCTGTTCTGATATGTAATGAGAAAAAGGTGAAGAAAGTTAGCTCCACAAATGTGCTAAAGACAAAGAGACAAGTGGCATTATTTCATCTGCCTTTGGTTCTAATCTTGTTAAATTAGGGGAGAGAGGAGAATAATCTTTAAAATGCCATGTGTGGAATGTCATACATGACTGGAATCTAGGTTCCTTCAAACCAACTTAATATTATGATAAACTGGAACTGTTGTCATTGTTGTCATTTATGCCATCACTGTATTTATGGCCAAGGATGCTGCATTTTATTCTGAATTACACATTACCATAAACAAATGACGATAATTTTGATGCCTATAAGAAGTTTTATTTTTTAATGAAAAAAAGCAGGCAAGATGTTGTACCATTTGGCAAGATAGAATTTTCATGAAGACAAAGTATGTCATTGTTCATATAATGTAGTTTGGCAGTGCTAAGTAAGGGTCTCAGTCTCAAAACAAGACACCCTTTTGACTTCAGCAGATATGTAAAGGCCTTTCATTACCTTCCTACTTACTCCTTTTGGTAGATTTCACAATATGTAATGCATCAGTGCAGAGGCTCTCAGGATACCATGCATGTAAACTGTGATGACTGGTGGAGTATTGGGATCATTAGACTAAGTTTGGGTTGTAGAGGATTGGGCACTGCCTGAGTGAGCTTTTGGAGGTGAGTGAGAAAAAGGAGCAGGGGGACTCCAAGAAGGAGGAGTGCTAACATGAGAGACAGGGAATCCAAATTTCATCAAATCTTTTAATATTTAGTAGGACTAATTTTAGGCCCAGTATTACTAATTTTTTCCCATTTGATATTTAGCTTGTGAAAAGTCAACATGTAGACATTTGGTTGGGAAAAATGTTATATTAAAACATCATTTTACCTCATTTTTCTAATCATAGAAACACGGTTCTTTTTCCTGTAACATTTATGTCTCTGGACGTTTTTGTCCCTGAACGTGCATGGGTACAAAATCAGAAAGAAATGAGCTTAAATACTGCCTTTGCCACATAGGAGCAAAGTGATTTGGGGCAAGTTAAATAACCACACTGATCATAATTTTCTCATTTGAGAAATAGAGATAATAACCTTGATGAGATTTTTACGGAGCAATATGATGATATCTGTACATCACCTCATTGAGTGTTGGTACATGGTAATGTTCAAGGTTAGCTAGTATCATTGTCATTGATACTGCTGTCTCTCTGCTGAGACATTCTGAAAATTATTTCTTTCTAGAAATGAGCCTTTTGGTCAGACTTCACAAAAATGTTATTTTATTTTTAGTATATTTGAAAATCAGGCCTATCAGGCTCTGTTGTTTTTTTCAACGTGGTACAAATACATGCAGAGTTGATTTGATTTTAAATAAGTAAGGTATGAGAATCTTAGTCAAACCTTTTTTATGCCAAGAAATGTAAAGATTCCTTATTTGAATATTGTTGTGGTTCTTTGTATAAATGTAATCATTATGAAATGTACATTATGACTTGCTTCTCCATGGCATCTTGGACAGGAGCTTTTGCTTACTTTGGCAGAGGTCTGTGTGTATAAGGGTGTCTTCAAAATGCACAGCTGACTGATCAAAGGGATGCTCTAGGATCTGATGTTCTTGATGTAGGTAAGACTCATTATTCAGAAACTTGATAAACAGAAATATAAACTTCTTAATAACACTAATGTAAGTCATGGAACTGATTCATTATACATTATAAATTCATTTACATGTCTTGTAGTTAATTCAACATTTTAAATGTTATCTTCTATTATTTAATGTCCTGTAGTATATATCTGGGTAAATGGGGTTCTTATTTTTTTCTGTTACTGTAATATATTAGATTGCTGCTTCTGTCCTTATTTTGCATATCTTCCTTGCTTTAGGCCAAACCAATCTTTAGATTGTGTCTGCCAACAGAATTGGGAAGTACAGTTAAAGAAGCAAAGGATTACAGGTCATTGATCTGTTGCATGACAGGCAAAGATGCGATAGAAAGTAAGTGATGTTTTAGCTTAGTGTGTTGTATTCAAATTAGACACATGCATTTGTCTTCTTTTCACTTATAAGGCTTTGGCACTCATCAGACAGTCCTATGCTGGGAAGGGGAATTGTAACTCCTGCTCTCATTTATCTCATCATCTCCTAGTCTTGTTGAGAAATCTACTTTGACATTGCAGATACATTTTCATTGTATGACACAGTTAATAATTAGGATTTCAATTTATCAGAAAGTAATTGATAAATGTTGCAGAACAGGATTACAGCTTTCAGGCACATCCTTCTAAAGGTGCTCTTGGATACTGTATTGTTACATTTTGAAATTGACATCTGTTAATGTTTCTAGGTACCTTCGTTTTCCATGGTCTTTGTTTTTGATCTCTTCTGGTGCTTTCCTTAATTATTACAGCACCAAATTCATAGTAGTCTCTTTTTCAAAAAACGTTTGCTGACTGAGTATCTGCTCTTATGTCTCTGGAATTTTTTAAAGCACGTATTGTGCCATTCATTATCTAATTTATAGAATGAGAGTATATAGGATGGCTAACTTCATATAGGAGGATAACCCATAGTTTTCAGAGTCAAGGGCACTCAGCTTTGAATCTCATTCTATCCTGTACTAGCTGGAAAAAATAAAGTAGCTTCACTGAGCCTAGTCTTTTACACAAGTAAAGTAGGTATGCTTTCTATTACATGCTACATTCTATGCAGATGAAGTGAAAAAAAAAAACCCAACTTACTATCAGTCAGCTCGCTGGCAGGAAACATAGGACACATTCAAATGGGAAACTGAGGGAAGCAACACCTTGTAAAATATGGGCAAGTTTAAAGGGGACCTGCAAGGTAATATGAAGTATCCTGGACCAGCAACAGTGGGGGATCCTCGCTATGCATAGGCCTGAAGGGGAGTGATAGGAATGAAGTTTCCAGAACCCAGAAATAGTGTTAGGGTGTAGGAGAGTGCCTTCTGGAACTGTGGCCTTTGGTAGAAGAATGAAGCTGAACCATAGCCTGGTAGGGCATGAGAACAGGGAGTAAATACAATAACTTGACTTGATTCCCACTGTCCCATTTTCTGCTAGGGCTTCTGATTGGCCAAACTCAGTCAGAAAGGAATCCACTAATGCAATTTATAGAAATTAGCCTCTAGGAAACAGAGAAGGGTGGAACTGAGAGGAAAATAAACATATCTAGCTATCTATGGATCTATCATGGACTTAGTGACTGCTATTTAGCATATAGGGTGGCCATATAATTTATTGTCCAAATTGCAATACTTTTGAGAACAAAAGGAGACACCACTATTAATAACTGCACTGGGACAACAGGCATAAAGCAGAGCTGAGCCAGGCAAATTAGGCTTACTGTTACCTTACTAAGACCATAATAAGCCTAGGTGAATATGAATTGCCTTTCCTTTTTTAACCACTTTTCTCAGATTCTTTCTTTTCTTATAATAGTGTAATGTGAGTATTTTGAGAAAGAAGATTGGATTATTTTAATAAAGCAATCTAGACTCATACCCCTGTGGCAGGCTTTCCAAAGTCGTAATTATTACTGAGTCCCTTGCTAACATCTGCCAGAAGAGTGCAAAGGATTTAGGTTATTCGTTAAACTTAAGTCCTGATTATCTTGTTTAGTAGTCTCCCATTGCTTAGAAACCTCTTTTGAGCACTGAAGACAGTGGAAGCAGCAGAAAGTCTATTAATAAATGGGATATACATGCTTTGCATGAAGAAATTTGGTGAGCTATTTATTTTTCTCTAGCCATGGTCTTTCTATTTCTATCTTAAACCCAAGTACTTCACATGTAGGTTGCTTTGTTTTTAAAGATATCTATGATTAGTATTTTTAGTTTGTGTTAATATTGGTGATTGACCAGGAATGGTTTTTAATGTCTTATTTCAAGCAAGAAATAAGAATACTAATGAATACAGGGAATTCATGATATCAACAAACATTTCAGCATAGATACTTGTAAGTTCAAAGACCAAAAATATTTAAGTGAAGAAATGTCAGTAGGATTAAATGGAATAAAGTGCATTTGGAACAAAGGAAACTCTATGGAAATTGTAGTTTACCTTGTATATATGTCTTGACTGTGATTTTTTGACAGCAAACTTGAGAAATAAACAATCCTGGTGGTGTCTGCTTATCAGTGTTCCATTTTCATATTGATGCATTTACTGCCCCGTTTGTGACATCCCTGCCAACATCAATAACCTGCTGCTTCCCTTTCCTGGCCCACTGACTTTTTGAAAGTACTTGCTTTGCCCAACTTTGATGTATCCATTTGTTCATAGGATCTTGCACTGCTCCTTTGCCATTCATTCAGATTTGAATGAAGTCTCCTCAAGGAGTGGCTTACTCCTTTCCTCTGAAGACTTCCTTTTAGTTAACAATTGGTAGATTCACTTGACTGTGAGTCTAACTGATTGGGGTGACATATGGCTCTCTCAGCCCTAGTGTTTTTCCAACCCTTTTGAAAGACAGGGTATAATCCTAACTTTCCAATGGATTCTTTTTAGAACTTCTTTATTTTATTTTACTTTTTTTGAGATGGAGTTTTACTCTTGTTGCCCAGGCTGGAGTGCAATGGCGTGATCTCGGTCACCATGACCTCTATCCACCTCCTGGGTTCAAGCAATTCTCCTCCCTCAGCCTTCTGAGTAGCTGGGATTACAGGCATGCACCAGCACGTCCAGCTAATTTTTGTATTTTTTGTAGAGACGGGGTTTCTTCAGGTTTGTCAGGCTGCTCTCCCACTCCCGACCTCAGGTGACCCGCTCTCCTCAGCCTCCCAAAGTGCTGGGATTATAGGCATGAGCCACTGTATCCTGCCCTTTCTAGAACTTCTTAATGTCACCTCTACAAAAACAAATTAAGGAATTTACACAATTTGGTATTGTTAAACATGATTTTTTAAAAAAGCATATGTAATTATAATAAAATATTTTTTGCTACCAAATACAATTTTTTAAATTGAAAAGTAGAAATGGAAAAATTTTTACCACTGAAACTGCCGTATAAAGGTAAAGCAAATATTTGCAAATAAGCTGGTTAACTAATGTATCTATTCATTCACAAAATACTTTTTAAGTCCTGTTATCACCAGATGTTCCAGGCATAGGGGTACAATGGTGAGTAAGATAGGCATGTTCTCTAATCTAATGGAGTTTAAATTTTAAATAGGGAAGACAAGCAATGAACAACTACAACACAAGTAAACAGTTTATAAACCATCAGAGACTATCAAGTGCTACGTGAAGAATGCTGTTATGGAGTCACAGAGTTGGTGCCTTCTAGGTTAAGGAAAGTCTTTTGAAGGAGGTGACTGTTAAGCTAATGTCTGAGTGACAAGGGGCACCAGTCAAGCAATGATATGGGGAGATACTTTTCTAGTCTGTAGGAATCTCCAGCACAAGGGGGCTGGGGCTAGAACCAGCTTGGCAGGTTCTAAGCATCAGAAGATGGTCAGGGAGGTTGGAGTGAGCAGAGAGGAGAGTGCTATGAGATGGCAGGGAGGGATTACCAGATTCTGTTGGGCTTTGTAAACCAGGATAAAGAGTTCAGATTTTATTCTTTGTTCTCTGGAATATAATTGAAGTGTGTTACATAAGGAAGTGAAATGATTTGATGAACATATTTAGAAGATCACTCGGGCAGCTGAGTGAAGAGTTAACCACACACGTAAGCCAGAAAGGAGCCTTGAAGATTATTGAAAAGCTATTGCACCACCAGTGATAGATAGTGGTGGCTGACAATAAGGTAGTGGTGACCGCACTGGAGAGAAATAGGCAGAATGGGGTCAAGTTTTGCTTTGTTGGATGTTTGACTTTAGAAAGCAGTCTATAGGAATATAATAGTTGGTGACTAGAATCAAAGGGTTGTTTGTTTCTTTTTAACAGAACAAGACTTCCTAGGTAAGAACTCAGGAGGGACTTATATGTGCTCTAGCTATACTACTTTTTTCCTGTTTAGTTTTCTTGGCCTATTATCTGGAAAAGTGCTACCCAACCTTTCTCATAAAATATTATGGGAAAAGTCTCCATAGTTGCCTCTCAACCTGTCCATATTGACTGGGTGCTTTGTGTTAGTCTAACTCCCAGTATCCTTTGTGTACACAATTGTAATTCACACATTTTTGTGCTATTTAGAAAAGGGTGATGGTAACTTCTAAAGCCGAGTTGAAAGAAGCATGATAGAAAGGGATGCTGTGTGTAAGTAGGTTGTTTGGAAGATGAAATGACCCATGCTGTATGAATGTGACAAGGAAGAAGGGGATTTGAATGAATCACCCTTAGACAAAACACTGCCTGTAAGTGATTCAAAGGATGCATTACAGAAGCCCTTTACGAGTAACTGAAGTCTTCCTACAAGCCCACAGCTGATATCTTGATTAAATATTTAGAAGGAGCTCTTAGGAAAATAGAAAAAAGAGGCAAGTGAAGGGGCAAGGAGGAAAAATTTAGAGTGGAAATGGAACTTAAGCAGAGTCAAAGCAAGAAGAAGGGAGAGTCTCATTCTCCATTTGCTTCAAAAACAAAAACCAAGAAACAACCCCCGCCACCAAAACAAAAACAAAAACAAAAACAAAAAAACCAAACCTCAGTCTGTGAACAAAGCCCAGGTCAATATTTGGTAGAAAGAACGTTGACTTTAGAGTCAGGCAGGCCTGAGTTTGAATCCACATTCCAAGTTACATGTGTGTCCTTTTGTGCGTAAGAGAGGGATGCTTATACACAGCATCCCTTCCTATCATGCTTCTTTCAACACGGAATTGCCTTTGAGTCTCAATTTTTTCATATAGAAAATGGAGTCATAATGTCTAAATCATAGTGACCCTAGAAAACATTTAATGAGATGGCTGTATTTGACTCTAACTCCTGTCTGTTTATCTAAGTGTCTTTGGCAAAAGACTTAATCTTTTAAAACTTTGTTTCCTCATCTCTAAGGCAGGACTAATATCTATGTCACAAGATTGTTGTCTAATACATTATCATTAAGTGTTATTATTTTTGAAGTTTCATTGTTTAAAATCTCAGACCAGAAAAGGCAATCAATAAATATTTTTTCCTTTGTTATTTTCTTTTCTTCAAGTCTTGTATATTATTACTGTTCATCTTCCATTACAGAAAATCACTCCCGTACACAATGTTTATAAGTTGGTTTTCAAGTTTGCTTAAATAAGTACATACTTGCTTTGAACTATTTTTCTCCTGGGATCTCTGCATGATTTTTTTCCTCTCAGTTTGGTGTAATTACTAATGGCTTCTCTTTTCACTCTAAAAGTGTCCCAGTTTGGATAACAAATTATGTTGTCACCCCACTTATGGTTTCTGTTACTCATGTAATCATCCAATGTATAATTTAAAATATATATCTTTTAATTTTATGAAGAAAGAGTCATGTCAGGATGACATTTGTAAAAACAGTTTTCTGAAACAAAGCAGTATCTTGTTTACTGAATATGCAATGAACGAATCCACTGGCAAGCCCTGATTGATTAGGACACTCATGATGATCTGTCACTCCTGGAACATGCTGGGGCAGACCAGTTACATTCTTGTGGATCATTTCCTCAAGCTGCATGTCATGAAAGTGCTCATGATGTTAGAATGCAATCCACTCTTTCCTAAGTGCGGGTGCATGGTGGTCTCTGTGATTCAGATGTCCCTATGTGCATTGGTTGAGTTGTCCCTTGACACCCATGTCAGGGATACTTGTAAAAGCAACATGACTGACTTTAGGGAAAATGAATTTTTGAAGTCTCAACAGAAAGTATAGCTCAGTGCTTTTGGGGGAACCACAGGGATGACATTTTTTGGGAATGGTGATTTCATTTCTCCACTTGGTCATATGGTAGAGAAAAAAAAGGCTCTTTTAAAAGTATAGTCTGGACATAGCCCTAGTACCACATCAGATTGGAAAACTATGAAACTTTGAATTCTTAATATTTCATTTCTCCTTAAACGGGTTATAATAACACATCTATTTTTTTCATATTTGATTCATCATTTGACTGATTTTTATATGTTCTAGCAGGAAAGGAGCTAAAAAATTCATAATATTATAATTAACAAATGTCAAGTACCTTTACAATTTATCTCATTCTACTTTCTATGCCAACCTCTTTCCTATCACAATATAACTAGAAATTCATATAAAACAGTCCACATGAAATAGCATCTGCTTTCAGCTGGCTTTCTAACTTCTCAGAGTTATATACATGAAAAAAAGTTGAAGAAAATGAGAAGAGAGTAAAAAATAACTGCTAAATTAAGTTTAAAATGAATACTTCAGGGCAGGATTTGGGATTCTGTGGATAATTCAGTCTACCTAGGAAAGAAAATCTCTAAATACATTATTATTTTAAAACCAAGTATTAGAGGGTTTAGACTTTTAAAAGCATTGGATATAATTTTGGATGTCTGGCAGAACTAGGATATCAACTTTTATTAAAACAGTCCTTTTAGGAAAAAACATGAAATATTCATTGCTGATATTATTCCAAATTTTCTTCTATATTAAATCTGGAATTAGAATAGGGTACTTCTAATTTTTATAATGGTAGGTACATTGTGCTGTAACAATATTAGCTCCAATTTAAGGGCTTGGCGGATGCTAGGTCTTTGAAGTTTACTGTCTCATGTAATCCTCCCCACCTTCTTAAGGGTTAGTGTTATCTTCATAGCACAGGTGGCAAAACTGAGGTTGCTAACTTGGTCAAAGCCACACAATTAGTGATTGATGGAGCCAGTTTTCAATGCTAGAACTTGCTCTTTTACAGAATGTAGTTTGTTTACAAGAGTTATTATGTTTTTTTCCTAGATGTCATCATAATTTTAGTGGAAGTCACAATTTACTGCAATCATAATGTTTGCTAAACACCTCTTTATCCCTTACTTATCAGATTGCCATCATTAGCCTTAACTACATTGCTATTTATATGACCTTTACCTTATACTTTTCTACGGTTAAGTAGATATGAACCATTTCAGCCTTCTTTGTTAAGGAATTTTGGATATTTCTTGGTTCTGGTCTTCCAACTTAACTTCTAGTATACTAAGTATTTTGTGCCATAGTTAAACGTTTACTACCATTGACAAGAACTGTCAGCACTCAAAACTTTTTTATAAAGAAAAAATACCCTACAAATGTTAAGATTCAGATTGTTGAATTTTAATCAATAGGAAGCTTTGCTTACCCTCTGCAGTGAAATTTTCTAACTGAGATTAAACGTGGTTCCTATTCTCAGCTGTGCCCTAATGAATGTTCGTGGAGTCGTTCTATTGCTTCTTAATTTCTTCTTTTTAAAAATATTGATGTACTCCTTAAAACTGAAAGAAAATAACACCATGTGTCCGGGGATTTGGAAGCATAGTCTGAAGTAACTTCTAATAGCATAAAGTTTCAAGTTTTGTTTCATGTTAAAAATTCATGTGTGCACTGTAACTTGTATATTCTTATCTCTGATATAAATATATTGTCTAAAATACTTTCACATAAAACTGGTATTTCAGGAAGACGTGCTACATTTTCCTCTGGTATGAACTGTTTTGGAAAACTAACTTACGTTTTCTGGTGGCACACATAGTCTAGTTTGAAAATCATGAAGCTAAAGAATTTTCTCCAGGAAATCCTATTAGAAAAAGGAGCCACTCATCCATTTATTCATTCAACAGATATTCTTTCCTGAATTCACTCTAATGACTATGGGGACATTGAGCACAGGCTAATGACTAATTCCATCAAGGTTCTTGCTTTCATGGGTCATACATTCTGAGGAGGAGTATTACTAAATAACTAAGTAAGCCAGAAAATGCCATATGACAATATTAGGATGAAAATAAAGCAAGATATTGTGATTGGAATAAACATGGACTTTTTCAGATCCCATAGGTTGAGAAAGATCTCTCTGGGGATATAACTTTTTAAATGGACACCTGAATGATAGGCAAAAGTCAGTCATACAAATATATGTTGCAGTAATTTCCAGGCATATAGTTCCAGCATAGTGCAAAAGTCTTAGGGCTGAAATGAGTGTGACTTTGTCTTTTACCAGAAAGAAGGCAAGTTGTATAGAGAGAGTAGAATAAAAGTGAGGCCTGTAGTCCCAGCTACTCGGGAGGCTGAGGCAGGAGAATGGCGTGAACCCGTGAGGCGGAGCTTGCAGTGAGCCGAGATCTTGCCGCTGCACTCCAGCCTGAGTGACAGAGCAAGACTCCGTCTCAAAAAAAAAAAAAAAAAAAAAAAAAAAGTGAGGCCGGGCACGGTAGCTCATGCCTATTATCCCAGCACTTTGGGAGGCTGAGGTGGATGGATCACTTGAGGCCAGGAGTTTGAGGCCAGGAATTTGACACCAGTCTGGTCAACATGGCAAAACCCTGTCTCTACTAAAAATACAAAAATTAGCTGTGTGTGGTGGTGGGCGCCTGTGATCCCAGCTACTAAGGAGGCTAAGGCAGGAGAATCACTTGAGCCAGGGAGGCAGAGTTTGCAGTGAGCTGAGATTGTGCCACTGCACTCCAGTCTGGGTGACAGGGAAAGATTCTGTTTCAAAAAAAAAAAAAAAAAAAAAAAAGAGTGAATGATGAAGTGAGGGGATCAGATTGTCAAATACCTTGTAGACTATGGTGTCAAGAGTTTGGGCTCCATTCTCAGTATGAAAGATGCCAGTTGGGGGTTTGAAATGGGAAAGTGACATGATCTGGCTTATTCTTTTAAAAGGTCACTGTGGATGCTGCATGGATAATGGATTATAAGGGTAAGAATAGAAGTAGTGTGACCAGTTAGGTGTTCTATGAAATGGTACAGGTGAGAGATGATAGTGGCTCAGACTGCAATAGTAGCCATGGCTGCTATTTGTGGTATATTTTAGAGGTAGACAGAAGACTCGCTCATTGTTTAGACAGACTGAAGTGCTGGGGTAAGGAGAAGAGTATTGTCAGAGATTTTAACCTGAACAACTTGGTGTGTCTCTTTTTTTGTAATTGAGATTTTATTGGTTGCATGATAATTAGTATATACATTTCAATTTGTACACCATTGATGAGATGGGGAGGATCATGATTTGAGGAGAATGAACAAAGTATCTGTTATGGAAAATGCTTACTCAATATTTAGGTGAAGAAGTCAGGTAGGGTACAGAAGCCAGAGAAAGGCTCAGGCAAGCATGTTCCAGAGAGCGAGAAAACTGTAAGTACAGAGGCTAGAGTAAGCTTGATGAATTTTAGGACCGGCAAGAGAGCCAGTGTGTTTGGAGAGTGGAGCAAGAGAGACACACTGGTAGAACAGAGATCACAGAGATGACTCCTATAGGCAGGATCATTTATGGCCTGAAGGTCATGGAAGATAATTTGGATTGCATTCCAAGTGTGGCAGGAAATCATTGGTGGATTTAACCCAAGTAAAATGGTCTGATCAACATTTGTAAAGTGACCACTTTGGTTGTTATATGAAGAACCAATGGGGAAAGGACAGTGCAGAGAGCAAGAGTAGAAGAGGGAGATAAAAAGCTTACTGGGAGGCTTTCGGAGTCAGAAATACTAGACGTCTTACAATGTATGGCTGAGTTCTGTACCATGACAAACATTTACACCAATATTCCATGTGTTGTTTGAATACTCAGCTGAAGATTCATGGAGGTAATAAACCTATTTTCAATTCTATATTATATATAAATACAAACCATTTTTGCATAGTTTTATTGTACACTAAGTTTTTCAGGAATACAATTATTGCACATATTGAAGAAAATGTTGTACTTGTTTCGTTCAGAACTATACCAATAACTATTCACCATTTTATAAAATCAAGTCATTGATGGTAATGCCACCCCTGGTATTTAAATTGGTGTGGCCAATATCTCATACCAGTATGTATCTGTGTTTGTAATTGCTATCTTATTGATTGCTCTATGTATAGGTATAAGCATCTGATTTCAACATGTCTTGTAGGATAGTAGTATCTATGCATTTACATATTGAAAGACATCTTATGGGGTACTATACTGATTTTTTTGTAGTGTATATAGGTTACAGTATCTATGAATTTTATTTCAGAGTGATAAACTATTGCTATATGAAGGAGGCTATTAGAGTGATAAGTTGAGAACCACAGATCTATATAATTATGGATAATCTGGAATCTTAAGTTTATGGTTATGACCAGTTTAGGCTAGATGAAATTAGAATTGGTAGTCTCTTATATCAATGTAATTTTCCCAGGAACACATAGCTAATCAGCCACTTGTGCTAGTTTTGAATTCAGCCCAGAGTGTCTCTAAAGCCCATATTCATTACCATTATACCATTATATCAGGGTAAAAATTTATTTTCAGAAGTTTATTCATTGTAGTAGAGTATGCTGCTTAAATCCTTGGTGCAAAGAAAATGTTTTAAAGCTGTGTCTCTATTAGCAATAAAATAAATTTGTTGATTTAGCCAATTTAGTGATACAAATAATTACATTTGGAGGATTAGAACAGATCAAATTTTTTTGGTCCATTATATGATAAACAAAATCTGATTGTGGTTTCTTTTCACTTAGATCCAGTTGTTGAGATGTCTTACAGAAAAGGCTAGGTTTTCTCATTTTTCATTTTAAACGCGAAAACAGGTTTCTATTTGTTTCTAATTATCTTCTCTTATCACAAACTTACCTCATACTTGGTTAGATAAATGCTTCAGGACTATCACAAATGGAAAACATACATACTTTTATTTTAAGATTTTAAAACTACTAATTGTTTATTAGAAAAGATCTTCAGTTTTTATCTCTGATTTTCCCTTTGCAAATTCACATAGTGAAATGTTCTTTTTAGTGTCAATGTTTTATCTCATCAGGTACCAACAATATTATTATTCTGCAGAAGAATAGCTAAGAAGGAATTAACTTGGCAGTAATTCTCATAAAAAAGTAATTTTGAAGAGATATGACAGTTTTGTGAGCCGTTGTCCACCTATCACCAAAGCATTTTAATTTGAACGTTAAAAGAATTTGCAAAAGTTAAGAAAGATAGTTGCTAGGGAATAATATATCAACACATTGTGTACTATATCAAAGAGTTTTTTGATAGGGTTTTGATGATGGGAAAATACAAGTTAAAATACTACATCTGTCTTCCGTTTGGGCCACTTTGCATTGGAAATTGATGTGGTTTTAAAAGATTGATTTTTAACATTTCCTTTTTATTGTGGGGCAATCCACAATATCATGGAAGATTTCTTAATCTTCATGTTGCACCTTGCTCTTCATGGTGATTTGTGCTGTCTTTGTCTTATGGATAGAAAGGGAAGATCCACTTACTATGTGGAAGATATAAAAGAAATTAATTACACTGCCTGTGGTTATTATCTTCACAGAATCAAATTACTTGGTTTAGGAAATATTTCATGTGTTAAAAATCCAGTGTGAACCAGAGATACTGCACCTCAACCAAATGAATGGTGAAACCCGAAGATAAATTTTCTTTTCATTACTCTGCCTGTGAAAGGCAGCAGAGCACATGTTTAAAAGCTCTCCAGTGAGGCACCTGAGAGAAACTGTCATCGTTTCTTTACCAAATTGAATTGTAAACTCTTCCTATTTAGGATCGTTTATGAGCAGTTTGAATGTTATTTAACAAGCATAATGTTGTGGAGTAGTGTTACATATTGCCTAAGAAGGAGGTTTCTATTACTTCTATTTATCTTTTGCATCAGTGTTTGACAGGTAACAAATGAAATTCCTTTTCTAAAATTAAATCAGGCTTCATTTCTGTCTTTCACCCATAAAGGATGAAACATTATTTGCTTCTTAGACAGTTCCTGTACTCTATCATCTTTCATTACTTTTATAAGTTCTGTCATAAATGCTTTACCTCTTTGGCCTTGGCTTCTAACGGCCTATTATAGAGAGAAGTGTCTGGGTTTGATAATATAAAAACCTTAAATGTTTCTTTACCCTCAATTAAAAAGTACTTTAAAAGCAACATTAGAGTACAATATGGTCTTTCACTTTTTTATTATATTTGCCTTCTTAAATAGTTTTGGTTCTTTATGACCATGAAAAGCAGTGTTTGCAGAGAATTTGGGGTAGCTCCCTTTACTGAAGTCCATAGCTGTACACCTGCCTTCTGGACATCTTTACCTGGTTATCCCACAGCACCTTAAATTTAGCCTGATCACTGTTCCTTCCCATGTTTTCTCTATTACAGAAATTGGCAAATGATGGTCTCTGGGCTCAGTCTAGTCCACTGCTTGTTTTTGCATGGCCTTGTAAAGTGAGAATATCTTTATATCTTTAAATGGTTGAAATAAAATAAAAAGAGTAATATTTCATGATATGTGAAATTTAGATGAAGTTAAAATTTCTTTGTCTATAAATAATGCTTTTTTGGAACACAGCCACACTTGGAAAGTTTCACCACTCTCTCAACTCCTAATCTTAAAACCACTGAATCACCTTCCAACCTTTCCTTTTATTCATATTCATATTCTGTTAATGTATATAAGGCATATCTCCAAGGCCAAACTTCTCTTTACTGTAACCTTTATCTCTTGCCTGGACGTTTGCAATAGTTTTCCATAACTCCTGCTTCTCTTCAATAAAATGTAATTCTATAATGGTATCAGAATTATCATCTCATGAACATTAATAAATTAGATCATTTTTCTCCCATATTAAAGATGTCATTGGGATCCTTCTTTCCATAGAATCCAGTCCAAACTCCTTAGCACTGTAACAAATTCTTTCATTCATTGGCCCTGATTCCTTTTCTAGTCTAATCTGCTGTGGCTGCCTGTTCCCTCCTCTTGCACCTCTTGCATCTTAAATTCCTACAAGACAGTACTTCTTATTGTTGTCCCCCAATATGTTGATTTCTTTCAAGATTCTCTGCCTTTGTAATGTGGCTGTCTTATCTTTATTCCCCTTTTACTACTTTTTATATAGCAAACTTGATTTAAGTTTTTGAGATTCAGCTTAAATGTCACATTTAAGAATCCTTTTCAAGGGCTTTCAGGTAAAATTAAGTGTTCTCCCACTGAATTTCTGCACTTGTGTTTTAATCATCTATGTAGAAGTTGGAGCTCTTCCCCATTTTGTATCCTCAGAACCTAGCATTTGTTACAAAGATAGTCAGTAAATATTTGTTGGCCGAATAAGTGCTCATTTACTTTAGAAAGATTCTTCAGTTTAATTCAGCAGAACCAAAATTCTAAAAATAATAACAATCAAGTCTATTATTCTATATGGTCTGGAATGAACCTCTGAATCTTTGTGGGTGATTATCCAAAAGTCTCTGATAAGCATCTAGAACAGTCTTCCTTATTTAATTCTGTGGTTTCCTAACTTGCAAATTTATTGAATAAAATGTACCAATTTATCTATTAACTATTTCCTTCCCAAATAATTATTCATGATCCCAATTAAAGAAGAAAAAAGCCCTCCGTATTCTAACTTTTGTTGTCTGTGTTATGTTGATCTAGTTTTAATCAATGAATTAATTATTTCTATAGGCAATAGTTAAATTTTCAAATTCAGCTTTCTCTGGTGCTTTTTGGCATCTCAAAGATTAGAATGGCAAGAAGATCAGGTCATGTAGAAATAGTACATGGCTCTATCACCTCAAACTTTTATGCAAATTATCCTAGTTGGATCATTACATATTGCATACATGTATTGAAACATCACACTGTACCCCATAAATATGTACAATGATTGTGTAAATAATAAAATAAAACTTAAAAAATATTATGTGTTATGTTTCACTTATTCAAACCCGACATTTATTTGAGGAATTAGCTAAGCTTCTGATGTCCTATCATTCCCCCTGCTCTGTCCTTGGATTCACATTACTGCTTGTTAGCATATCCATGGGAGGCTAGTCATGGGCCTTACTGAACTATTATATATGTGCCTTACATAGACTGGTTGGATGGGAAAGAATATAAAACCATCTAAATAAAGATTTTAAGATTATCTATGAGTTTCATTCATCTATTATTTTCCTGGCTCCATTTAGTGTGGACAATAATAGTGAGACAAGCTTATGATTATATAGTACTTTATACTTATTTAAAGTGCTTTCACCTACATTATGCCTCCTGCTAGGAAGGCATAGGTGGTACTGTTACAGAGATTTTTCAAGTGAAATGGATGCTCAGAAAAATGAAATTACTTTCTAAAACTCTTACAGTTAGAGATGTGATAAGAGTAAAACTTAGTTCCTGACTCCATGAAATTTTTCTGATTTTTTCTTCATATAAAATATGTACTCATTATCAAACTATTGCCTCTGGGCTCTAAAACTACCCTTCCATACTCTGATTTGTGGTACAGGGATAGGATTTGCAGGGTCCTGTTCTCCTTCATTAGATGGCCTCCTGTTAGTTTCTGCCAATAGAGGGCACAGGAGGAGGCTAGATATTGCTGGAGGAAGAGAGGGATTTTACCTTTCCCTTTTTGCTGCTGTTTCTGTCAGCATATGCCTAGTAATTGAAGTTGAATAGAAACTTATCTTGGCCTTCCCCAAATCAGCCTCATCATACTTCCTTAGAGCTACCAGCATCCACAAAGCAGTGCCTCTCCTCAGGTTCAAGTCCCAGCCCCTCCTATGAACTTCTAGATTCTGATCACTACCACACCTCTCATATTTCTCAATACTTAGTCATGGTAGCTGCTTTCTACAATTATTATGTCTGTGCCACTTTCGTGTTCCATTCATGCTTTCTCAGTCCCCTAATTTAATACCTGTGAAATCAATTCCCTATGTTATATGCACTCTATTGAAATACCTGGTTTGGTTTTTGTTTTCCTAAAAAAATCCTGCATAATGGTATGCTTGTTATCAGGAGTAGTCACAGAAAATATACTCTGGGATTAGGTGATATTCTGGGGTTGCTTTGGTTATGTATTTGTCTTTGTCTTGGAAGCAGTACTGATTTTTTTGCTTATAGTATGCAGTGGCGCTCAATTAAATTATTGTCTATGGTTGATTGAAATGAAGTGTCTGCTGAAGCAAGTTGTTGGAGGGATTAAATGGGTGGGATAGCTTTTTATGACTTCACTGAGGAGCTTTCAAAAAAGAAAAGGGCAAACTCCTTTCTTTAAACCCTTGTTTCAAATCACTGTTAGATAATCAGAGAGCTTTCATAGCAGCCCTGAAAGATTTTATTCCTTATGATTGCGGGCCAACCCACTAGAAAGAGACATAAAATTACACCACCCTCCCTTTGTTCAATTATTTCACCTGGGGAACTTGCAGTACAAAGGGACGTTTTTGTTTCCAAACCCATTCCTATTACTTCCAGACCCAGAACTAGAATCAGATATCAGAATACTCCAGAGGAAGAATGAAGTCTGACCCAGGATAAGATAACTTATATTCTAGAATGAATGAAAAATTTTGCTAATTTATATCAAAAGTTTCAAGGGTTTTAGACTAAGGAGGAGATATGTAATGATATATATATCATATATATATCGTATATATGCTATATATATATGATATATATATATATCATATATACACATAGCATAAGGTTAAAATTACTGCTATGGTTAAATTGGCAGAAATTTGTGATTTCATGTTTTAGTTTGTTTTAGTTCCAGCTTTCTGCTGAAAGTGGTTGTAAAAATTCATCTGGTTAGTAACTGAAACTTTGACTCAGTGGTAGCCTACATTCAATGAGGTTGAAATCCTAGAACTTCTGTGGCATACTATGAAGGAAGGAATAAAAGGGCATATGGAGGTAGGTAGGTATTTTGGAGTAGATTTATTCCATGTGTCTTTCACAGTCGATTCTCCCCATGCCATCACCACCACACGAGACACTGTATTCCCAGAGAGATGCCAAAGGACATTCTTTTAACTTAAGCATTGAGAAATACATTGACAAATAGAATACCCCAGCAGTCACTCTCTTCTATAAGCCAGAGATGATGGTGGGAGATGCTGCCAATGAGATAGCTTCCTGAATTCACTGGGGTTTCTGGAATTCTACAGGGGCAAGGTAATTCCAAGTGGTGATGCCTAGCCTTTAGAATTAAGGGGAGACCATTAGTAGAAGGCAGGAGTAGCCAATTGGCATGGATCATTTTTATTATCTGCATGGATTTTTTGGTATAGATAATTATGGTATTCATAAAAGCAAATATATAAACACTTCTCTAAAATATCACTTAATCTGTAAAAAAAGATAAAATTGTAGGTCTGGTGGCCAGGAACTTGACTTGAATCACCACAGTGAAGGGTCCTGGCCTCTCACTGAGTTCGTAGGTTAAGTCAGCTTTCAGAACTGGAGGCAAAATCCTCCTAAAGGTGAATCCTAAAGTACTTTCACAAGTATATATAAAATCTTCCTTCAAGTTCTACCCAAAAGGACCTGCAACCACTAACTAGGGTGACTATGCACTTGGGAGAGAGAAATGCCCAAAATATATAGGGATTAGTAAATGTTGTGTCCAAATTTATACTAATTCATGGGACCCAAAATGCTACTGCAGTCCACTAGTCAAAGTGGAGATTGTGCTTGTCCTGACACAGAGCCAGGACTAGGGTAAAGCAAGCCAGGCATGTAGGGCATACAAAATTGTAGACTGCACTCACAGGTTTATGCAAGTGCTGAGTCTTCCTGAAGTCTCAATCCTGAATTAACAAATGGAGTTTTGAACAAAGCTTATCCCCTTAGTGGGTCCATGGACCCGTATTGATATTACTTCTCTGGCATCTGTGTGAATAATTGCAACACACTCAAATGGCAAATGACAGGTTCCATACATTTATCCCTGATTCATGAAGTGAAAGTTTTTCTGGCAGGATGGGACATGGGTAAACTTCTGGAACTTTTCTTCCCTGCCAGGACGGTGAACCTAAAGTAATACTGCAACCCTAGAGAAACTGCAGATTAGTGCCACCACCAAAAGCTTGAAATATGCAGGGGTGGTGGTTTCCATTACGTCCTCATTTTATTTCCTTGGTCGGATTTTGAAGAAGATATATGTATCTTAAAGAATTACTGTGGATTTTCTTAAATTTAATCAGGCATTGATTCCAGTTGCAGCTGTGGTCCCATATGCGGTTTCTTTATTGAAGCAAATCAACGTAGCCCTTTGGACGTGGTGCACAGTAATTGATCTGGGAAATAGTTTTGTCTCTATAACTATTGCAAAGATCACCAGCAGCAGTGTGCTTTTACCTAGCAAGATCATCAGTGTATCTTTAAAGTCTTACCTCAGGGCTATGTCAACATTTCTCTCTGCCATAATTTAGTCCTCAAAGATTATGGTGGCACAAATCTTGGTTAGCTTATTTGGCTTTGGGGGACAACATAAACCACATTTCTTTGTTGCTCCACTGTGTCTATTGAGTAACTGAAAAGGCATCTCATAGAAGGAAAAGCCTCTGCAGCTAGTAACACTGCAGTGCAAACTACTCTTCTACATAGGCCTAGTGTCCCAGTAGACATAATAATATTTGATGTATCTGGAAATGGAGATACTTGTGGAACTTCTTAAAAACCCTTATAGGAGAATTAGGGTTATAGTCTCTAGGGTTTGGAGAAAAGCTATGTCAACTTCTGCAGTTAACTAACCTCTTTTCAAAAAATGGTTCCTGCAAAGCTATCAGGCCTTGGTAGCATTGGAATACCTGAACATGGATCATCAAGTAACCATGCAATTTTAGCTGCCATCATAAACCATTTGATTGGGCATGTGTGCAACAATTTATCATGTGTGGAAGAATATGTTAGAGACCAGGCTTAAACAGATTCAGAAGGCACAAGCAGGTGTCTCAAACTTTTACTGCATATAATCCTTCTGCATTACCTCTCCTCCCTCAATGCATAACTAAGCCCTCATGGGGGAATTTCTTAGGAATAGTTGAGTGCCAAGAGAAAAACTTGATTGAGGTACTTGAGTGATCCATTTGAAATGGTCAGAGTGTGAAGATGTTGCATTCTATGTAAATGTTCAACAGAGGCACTACCAGAGAACAGGCTCAGAACAACCATGTGGAATAGAAGACCCATCCTCTGGTTGTCAGTTGGCCTCTCTCCTCAGCCATTCTCATTCCTACTCAATGTGTTCATGGTCATGGCGGCCATGGAAGCAAAACTAGACACTATTCCTGGGCTCAACAACACGAATATTCCCTTACCAAGACTGGTCCAATTGCTGCCAGTCCTGAGTGATTAATCTGACAGTTGTAGAGGCTGAGGCTATGTCCTCTGTGGGTACCCCATTGAAGAGGGAGGAGGAGTCCCTCTTAGGAGCAGATTGACTGTATTAGACAGATTTGTTTTCGTTGTCTAAAAAATGTTTTTGAAATGCAGAATGGTGAGAGTGAGAAGGGGGTGAATGATGAGAAATTAATGGGTACAATATATATTTTTCACACGATGAATACACGAAAATTGCAGACTTCACCAGTACACAATATATCCATGTAACAAAATTGCACATGTGCTCCATAAATTTATAGAAATTAAAAAACAAAAATATTTTAATATGTTTTAATGATTATTGACTATATTAGTTTGACTTTTACTATTTAAGCTAGAAACCTGTATCCTTGACTTCCATCTTTAATTTGCTCTCTAGCACTTCACACTCACTCCACCCAATATTTCTTATAATTACAAGGAATTTATTTGGCATTTGTAAACACATTATGCTTTTTAAGCTTCTAGCAGGCCCAGCTTTTCTATTCTACCTGGCCAAAATAATATTCAATATTGAAGACCCATCTTAAATATCACATCCTTTAATTCCTGACAACATTTCCTATGTATTTACAGCATAATACTTCTCAGGCTATTATTAAGACATGTTATAAGTGCATGTTTACCCCATCTAAATAGTATGTTCCACAAGGAGTTGCCAATGCTATTATTGCATCCTGTCCTTCTGCTTCCAAGTCAATGACTATTATATTGTTGGTTCTCAGTATGTATTAGTGAGTGAATGGAATATGGTACTTTCCACTTATTTTCTGGTTTTACCATTATATTGAACGGCAATGAATATATATATATATATACACACATCATCTCATACAGATCCATCAGGATCTGTAGGTCAGTTTGAATAATGATAGTAAAGCAGTAAGACATATGAGAGATGAGCATTGGTCTAATATTCAAAGGCCTAACTCTAGGATTTGCTAGCTGTGTGACCTTGAGAAAGTCACTTAACCTCCCTGAGCTTTGATTTCTTCTCTTCTAAAACTAGGCCTCTTTTAACTTTGTAATTCTACTTCTTAATTGCTCACTTCAAAAAAAAAATAAATTGTATTATTGGAACAATTAACTTTTAGAATTTCCCTTTCTTATTCTTTATTTTCATATAGTTTAGATTAATTACTTAAATAATGCAGATAAAAGCTTTTTTTTCTTTTGAAAATGATCAATGCTTAAAACTTTGCTAGGATACAAAACATAAATCTTTAAATAATTTAATATGCACTCATATATATGAATATGCAAATTTTAAATGGAATTAATTTGAAGCTGAAAATATTTATAACATGCTATTACAAAGGATTCATCCTACATTTGGAATCACTATAGTGACAAAGAGCCAAATCATGGTCTATAAAGAATTCTTAATTCTTTTCTTCACTCAGAAATGATCAAACATGAGGAACCTGATGTCTGTTAGTTAATTCATTCAACTGACATGAAGGAAGATATGTTTTTCCCCCTTTGCTTATCTAGGTGTTCTAAATTTTGTCATTCGGTCAAAATAGATTAAGAGATATGTGTACCTAGAATGCACGTTTTTCTTTTCTATTTTTTTTTAATTTTTTTGGTTTTGAGATGGAGTTTTGCTCTTGTTGCTCAGGCTACAGTACAATGACACGATCTCAGCTCACTGCAACCTCATCCTCCTGGGTTCAAGTGATTCTCTTGCCTTAGCCTCCCGAGTAGCTGGGATTACAGGCACCTGCCACCATGCCTGGCTAATTTTTTGTATTTTTAGTAGAGATGGGGTTTCATCATGTTGGTCAGGCTGGTCTGTAATTCCTGATCTCAGGTGATTTGCCTGCCTCGGCCTCCCAAAGTGCTGGGATTACAGGTGTGAGCCACCATGCCTGACCTAGAATATGTGTTTCTCTATATCCACCCCATACAATTTTTTTTTACAGAATTGCATTTACTGAATTGGTGGTATGCTATTATCATACTATGAAGAATGCTATAAGGAAATTATGAAATTCACTTTTGATGGATTTTTAGCAAGAACATCCTTGATATTCTCTATATCTTGCTACTCAACATGTGCTCCATGACGAGCAATGCCGACAATACCCAAGAGCTTATTAAAAATTCAGAGCCACAGGCCCTACCTGTAGATGAACTGAGTCAGAATCTGCATTTTAACCAGAGGCTGAGGTGATCCATATGCACATTGAAGTGTGAGAAGCACTGGACACCATGACCAAATAGTGTCCTTTTTATGAGATTCCTCATAAAATTGGCTTATGATAAAGTTTATTTATCTTAAAATAGTAATTATATGATTATGACAGTATACATAATTAAGAAAAAAACTGTGCTTCTCCAAATAAGAGTATTTGTTATTGTTTTCAATCTTTGGAACACTGTGAATTTTGTAGTTGATCTCATTTCCCTATCTGCTTTGGCAGTGTGTGCTACCACTTTTGAGTACTGTTGGTAGTCCTCTTTGAAAGTACTTTTCTTATCCTTTTATTTGCTGATTTGTATGTCATTCACATGCTCCCTTTGCCTTGATACCTTCAGTTTTTAAAATTGTTAAATGGTGTATTAGGTGCTTCGAATTCTTGGTGGGATGAGCATAAAGAAATAAAACCAAAATAAAGAGCCTAAATATTTCCAGGATTTGTTATATAACTTGAGCATTGCAAACCTACTCTTTCCTCTTTGCCACCTACCTCTCTGTAACATCATAATTAATGTTCAGTATGAAGATTTTTGAGGCACTCTGGGGGTTACAGTTATCAGAGAAGTACTAATTATACTCAGCACACTATACTGTACTTACTGAGCCAGAAACATGGACTAATATGTTTTATAAAGAATTTAAACAAGAGTGGAAAACCCAAAAGATTTCTGACTAAATCAGAACATTCACTTCAATTAAAACATTCTATTTTATGAGAACACTGGTGAATATGAGTCTGTTAAGTCTTTATAGATAAATTATTTTTCTAGTCCTTTTTTAAAACCAAAGTACAATGATTTTGTAAGAATCTAGAAATTATTTACATCAAATTTGTACTGTTAAAACAAGTTGCAGGTAAATTCTGAGCTAATGTTAGGCTATATATCTTTACCAGCAGGCAGCCAAGTAGTTGAACTTACTGCCTCAGGAATCCATTGAACCAATAGTGGCTGAATAATTTTATGACCAGTAATAAGGCTCACAAGTTATACGTGCTAAGAGAGGGGTAATCAAATCTTATGCTTCAGGGCAGAAATTAATCACTGCAGGGGTCAGAAAAGAATCTCCTTTGCCCTATGAACAGAATTGAATAATTAGGCAGTATCTGTATTGATACTGTTTTAAAGCCTTGTTCTTAAGCATCAGAATTGGTTTTAAGAACAATTTTGTGACTTCGTGGGGGTGTTTGAGCTCTTGATTAGAAGAGGAGGGGTGCTGCAAGTTGAGCAGTTTATTCTGGCAGACAGAAGGGTTGGGCAGCTTCCTGATTCCACACTGTTCAACCTGATTTTCATTAGAAGCTCAAAGTCCCTGCTGTTAAAATGTCTCCAGGCAGCTGGGGCAAATGGGCCTCCTTGCCTATCTGGAAATCTTGTGGTGGGTTTTCATCTTTTAATCAATTCTTCCATGAGGGAGGAGGGATAGTTTACTAATGTGTGAGGTTTGTTCTCTGTCTTCTGCAACTCATATTTTACATTTTAAAGAAGCATTTTTCTGGATTGAGGAATTAAGCCTTGAGTACTTTTTCAGGAAAACAAGATCAAGGGGAAACATGATAATCAAATGACATTGAAGGCCAAAATCAACTGCCAAACTCATAAATCTTTTCAGGTTTTTCTACATGGTTGTTGAACAAAGCATGTCAACGGTTACGGTTTTGTGATAACACAAGGATACTGTATTCCATGGAAAGTAGATTTTATTTCCTACATCTTTCTGCTATAGCTCTATCCTCAGCAGTTTTAAATTTAGATATGGCAACATAACTTTCAAGTTATCTCCCTGGAGTATTCCTATTAAAAGGAAAACTAAAGGGTGAACCATTTCCAAGTAATGACTGCCTATGAGTGACCTAGATTCTCAATACACCTGGAGAAGAAAACAAAGACTTTATTGACATACTTATTTTTTGACCCCATTGGCCTTCTAGATGTTTGTATATTTGGTTCTCTTTGTTCTTACTTTGTTTTCTTTTTGAAGTCAGTAACATGTTGTTAGGCTAGTCCAGCATGGGTTAGACATATTTATTTTTGATGCAAAATAGTATTTTTTTTCACGAAAGGATTTACTATATCCTTTCTAGAGGCCTAACACTGAGGCAGGCATGTAAGTTAAAATAAAGGCAGCAAGTTTTCTCTTTGGAAGCTCATAATCTGGTTTGGAAACATAGGCCATAGCCGGAAAACACAGTTAAGTCATGTTACAAGCAGTCAGGTTAAGTGTCAGAATAATGGTGTCAACATGGGCTGGCACAATTTATGGAAGGAGTGAGGCTGCTTTGGGTACTGAAGAGTATGTGTGCTTTTTTTGGGGTATGGGAAGAAAGCTATCACTTGGGAGCATGAGTGTGTGCATGTGGGGGTGTGTATGCATACGTATGTATGTGAGGGGATGGAGATGCTGCAGAATGAACAAGGACTTGAATTCAAGAAGGAACTGAAGGTAAACAGGGTCATGTAAATGGAGGGAAGCCTGACCTCTGAGGAATTGAATGCCAGGGTAAGCGATATTCTAAAGAGATTATACAGCCGTTGTTGAAAGCAAATTTTGGGAAGGATATGGTTACAATAGGGAAGCTGAGATAGAACAGTAAAGGGCCAGGGTCAGGAATTCTGACTAGAATGCCATCCGGTTGCGAGACAATTATGTTCACATTATCTGCCATTCGCTTGGGTTTCACAACTAGAAATTCTTCTTGATCAGCTTGGCTTTTTATTTCCTTTGAAAGCTCAAGGTTGTTCTTTGCCAAAAGAGAGTCGAGAAGTGGAGCTTGATTTCACTGACATGTGCTAATGTGACTACAGCACTGGTATAGACTCTTAGGAGCTAGATTCAAGCATCTTTATGTTTAGATCAAAAACGAACACAAGTATGTGCCCCTAAATCAGTGTTGAACTCAGTATGTTTAATTTCAGGATCAGTTTTCTTTATGTTATTTCTTTCCAACCAGGTATCCAATATTTTTTACAAGGCCATTCTCTTGAATTAAATATACATTAGATATCTCATCTAGATAATAAATCGTTGTGTCAGCACCTATCATGATCTCACCAGATTTCATTTTGCAGCATTTCCCTGATGCTCTAAGATAGCAAAGTAAATCAACTGCTTTGACAAATGAGTAGCTTAAACTCCTTCAAAAAGTCAGTCAATAGTGCCCACCGAATGAAAATTCTTCCCTCTGTGTCTTGGGAATACAAAAAGAACTGTATGACTAGTCTCCACTCCTGATAAGATTTCAATAGAATGAGAAAAAGAAAAAGCACAGACTAAGCATTAAATGAAAACATAAAAAATCCTAGAATAATAACATCTCTGCATCAAATAATTACTGTGTACCAAAAACTTTACAAGCATTATCTCATTGACTTCTTATGTCAGCCCCATGGGTTGTGTTATCAGCATGAATAATTTTGCAGATGAGGAATATGAAACTCAGAGAGGCTAGCCACCTTGCTCATGGTCGCGCATCTAGTAAATTGCAGAGTCAGAATTAGAACTCTTATTTGTCTCTTTCCTCTTGCTGCTTTTAGGATCCTTTCTTTATTCCTGACCTTTGAGAGTTTAGTTATAAAATGCATTGAGGTAGTCTTCTTTGGGTTAAATCTGCTTGGTATTCGGTAACTTTCTTGTACTTGAATATTGATATCTTTCTCTAGGTTTGGAAAGTTCTCTATTATTATTCCTTAGAATAAGCTTTTTACCCCCCTCTCTCTCTACCTCCTCTTTAAAGCCATAACTCTTATATTTGCCATTTTGTGGCTATTTTCTAGATAGGCTTTCTATTTTCTACAAGAAGCTTTCTTGTAGGCATGCTTCATTCTTTTTTATTCTTTTTTCTTTTGTCTCCTCTGACTGTATATTTTCAAATAGCCTGTCTTCAAGCTCCCTAATCCTTTATTCTGTTTGATCAATTCTGCTATTAAGAGACTCCGATGTGTTCTTCAGTATATCAGTTGCACTTTCAACTCCAGAATTTCTGCTCGATTCTTCTTATTTATTTCTATTTCTTTGCTAAATTTATCTGATAGGATTCCGAATTCCTTCTCTGTGTTATCTTGAATTTCTTTGCATTTCCTCCAAAAAAACTCTTTTGAATTCTCTTTGTGAAAGGTCACATATCTCTGTCTTTCTGGATTGGTCCCTGGTGCCTTAGTTTGTTTGGTGACATCATGTTTTCCTGGATGGTCTTGATGCTTGCAGATTTTTTTTTTTTTTTGCTACCTGGGCATTGAAGACTGAAATATATATTGTAGTCTTTGCAACCTTGGCTTGTTTTTACCTGTCCTTCTTGGGAAGCCTTTCCAGGTATTCAAAGAGACTTGTGTGCTGTGATCTAAGTTTTTGGTCACTGCAGCCATATCTGCATTAGGGAGTACTCCAAGTGCAATAACACTGTAGTTCTTGCAGATTCACAGAGTTATCACCTTGGTGGTCTTGGATAAGATCCAGAAGAATTCTCTGGATTACCAGGCAGAGATTCTTGTTCTCTTCCCATAATTTCTCCCAAACTAATGGAGTCTCTCTTTCTGTTCTGAGCTGCCTGGAGCTTGGGAAGGGGTGAACACAAGCACTCCTTTGGCCACCACCACTGGAACTGCACAGGGTCAAACCTGAAGCCAGCACAGCACTGAGTCTTGCTCAAGGCCCCGGTAACCACTGTTTGGCTACTGCCTTGAATACTAAAAGACGTAGGGCTCTTCAATTTACAATTAGCAAGTGTCAAAGCCAAACAAGGCCCTGGGTGGGTTCAGAAATGCTGTCTAGGATCCAGGGTCTAGAGTGTGAAATCTTTTAAACCTACCTGGTGCCCTAAACTACTGCAGCTGAGCTGGTACTGAAACCACTACACAAAGTCTTTCCCACTCTTCCCTTCCCTTTCTCCTGGGAGAGGAGCCTCCTCCTGTGTCCATCACCACCATAGGCCCATGGAGAGTATTGCCAGGCTACCACTGGTATTCACTTAAGGCCCAAGGGCTCTTTACTCAGCTTGTGGTGGATGCTGACAGGCCTGGGACTGACTCACCCTTCAGGGAAGTATGCTCCCCTCTGGCCCAGGATAGGTCCAGAGATGCCATTCAAGAGCCAAGGCCTGGAACTGGGTACCCAGGAGCCTGCTTAGTGCTCTTCCCCACTGTGGCTGAGTTGGTGTCTAAGCTTAAGACAAAGTCCCCTTTACTTTTCCCTCTACTTTTCTCAAGCAGAAGGGGTGTTTCCATAGCCACCACAGATGTTAATGTGCTGGGTCACACATGAAGCCAGCATACCTCTGTGTCTCGCCCAATGCCCACAGTATGTACTACCTGGTTACTGCTGCTGGTTATTCAGGGCCCAAGGGCCCTTTATTCAGCAGAGGATGAATTTTGCCAGGACTGGGTCTTTCCCTTCAAGGCAGCAGGTTCCTTTCTGGCCTAGGTTGTATCTAGAAATGTCATCGGGTAGCAAGGGCCTGGAATTGGGGCCTCACAACTCTGCCTGGTGCCAAATCACAGTGTGGCTGAGCTGGTATCCAAGTTGCATGACAAAGTCCTCTTTACTCTTCCCTCCCCTCTCCTAAAATAGAAAAGAGGGATCTCTTTTGGAACTTGGAGCTGCCCTGCCTGGGGTTGGGGGATGGGTGGCACAAGCACTCCCTTAGCTTCCCTGGTTGGTGTCTCATTAGGTCACATGCCCCTAAGTTCATTGGCTCTGAGCCCAGCACAGCACTAGGACTTGCCTAGGAGTTGCAGTCCTTGTGGTTTAGACAGCCTTTCAAGTTTATTTAGGATCCCAGAGCACTTTAGCCTGTGGTGGTGAGGCTTGCTGAAAGTCAAGTTCTGATTGCTGCAACAGGCAATTCCCCTCTGGCTATGGCTGGTCTAAATGCCCCCTCTGTGGGTGCTGGCCAAGTTCTGTCTAGCTTTGGCAGCACTGTGTTCCAATGCAAAGTTCCACAATCACTACACTCTCCCTCCCGCAGGTGCCCAGGTTCTCTCTCCATACCACATGGCGAACTGCTGCGAGGGGATGGGGGAAGGGTGGCATCAAAATTTGAGACTGTCTTTCTTATTCTCTTCAGTGCCTCTTTCAGTGATATGAAGTTGAAACCAGATACTGGTTTTTGGTTATTTTGAAGGTGCTTTTATTGTGTAGATAGTTGTTAAATTTGGTGTTCCTGCAGGGAGGACAATTGGGTGTCAGGAGGAGGCTTCTATTCGGCCATCTTGCTCTACTTCCCCAGAATCTGGACTCTTGGCTCTTGAATTTTTCAGCCAGATCTCCTTTCAGGTTGCTATGATCAGTTATAAAAAGGCAAAAATGCCAAAGTTATTGTTTTTTAATTAAAAATAAAACGAGTTGGGAAGGTTACACAGAGGAGCCACTAGGGTTGTGGAGAAAACACACGGGTTAGATAAGAGTCTTCAAGAGAAAATTCCAGGTGAGGGAAATGGCAGGCTTGTAATTACAATGCAAAAGACTACAGGTGTGGGACAGCAAACAGGACCAGTCAGTTGACGTGAGAGATGAAGGGAGAGGTGTCCCCAAATTAAGAGCATTATAAGAAGTTGAAATCCTGATTTGAAATCTTAGTGCTGAACACGTAAAACATTGTATGTGTGTGTTTGCGTGTGTATATTTATATATACATATATATATATGTATTAGCAGTTGTCAATGCATATATATGAATATACATATATATGTACATATATGTATATTTACAATGGTGGGTTGTGGGTGCTGAGCACTAATGTGAGTTTCACATGGCAAAAACAAAAGAGGGACAGCAGACAAGGTGAAAAAGCCAGCATCTTTGGGTATTAAGAAACCCAGAACCACAGGACTTAAATTATCCTTAAAACTCCTTATGGCAGTAAAGGAATGTGAGTGTCAGAATAAATTTCATACCTAAAAATTTCACGTCTTACTCTTTTTTATATTACACACCTCAAAACTTCAGAAAGTCCTCCCGTATCATCTCCCCTTTAAGGTGGCCCTGACTATAGCTGTAATCTGCAATTCTTTGTATAAAAAGTGCTAGGAAATGGAGTTTAGCCAATATAATTTTCCCAAATCTTGGACCATGGGATTAGGATTAATCAAGGAGAAAAACGGCAGCAATGTTGTTTGCATGAGATTATAAAATGTCAGTGTGACAAAATTTTTTGTTTAGAAAATTTAAATTTATTAAGTACAGATTTTTATCCAATTTATTGTATCAGACAGCAATAATTCAAAAGAATTCCACCTCTGCATTACCAAAGGGCAAATATAAAAGATAAGAAAAATTTAAACTTGTGAAAAATATGTTTCTGTACTTTTCATTGCCTTTCAACCATTTTGAATTCTTTGGATTTTGGTGTTAAAAGGGTATTACTGGGATATGTCTGTGTTTCTGGGCTGGTGAACAATGAAGAGTACATGATTAAAAAAAAAACCTGCAGGGAATATTTAACTAGTATGTACCAGCAATAAAATATTTAAAAACTTATGTACTAGTTGATAAACAGTCATTGCCCTGAGCCATTGGAGTGTCTTCCCCTACAATCCTTTCCTCCCACTGCTGTATGGGGCACTCTAGTCTCTGGCCCTTCCCCCAGGATTGTTTCTACACCTCCCTAATGCACAGTATCTGAAGGGTTGATTACTACAGCAGGGAGGTTCCAGGACACTGCTCTGGTGCCCCAGTACCCACCTTCATGTTGTATAGTTGTTAACCATTTTGAATTGCACCCCAAGAAATAACACGCAAGTTACTGGGTGAATGTGATTGGAAATGTAACCATGTCTTCTCTTACTCAAGTACTTCTGTTTGTACCTCTTTCTTTCCCTACTTTTCTTTCCTTAGTAGGTTTGCTAAGAAACATACACGTATAACTTTGGAGATGATGCATCCTTTCTCTTGAGTGAAGTGTGTCTCTAGCTGTATTCATGTCCTATATTCTTGTTCTGATTTTAAGAAAAAAAATGTTGAAAATAATAAGAGTGGTATTTTGGTCACTGTATTTGCCTATGGGCTCAAAACAAGAAGGATTTATTATGTATGTTTCCCCAAAGCAGAACAGTTCTGAGATTGATGAAAACACTCCAACAAATTGACTGACTGATCTTTAGTGAGTCAACCTCTGCAAAATGTTCCTAGGATTCGGCTGAAAGAGATAATGTGTGGATTAAAAAAAAACCCTTAGATGTATCTAAGATTCCTGAAGTTCCATCACTGAATTAATCATAACTTTGAAACATTAGTTAAAGACTACCATCGAAGTCCCTTTTCTGACTTTTGGTTTTTCACTGAGAAGTCCAGAATAAAGGTGCCTTCACTTTCTGTGCCACAAGGCACTGGAATGAAATCTTTTGTAATACCAATGAGACTTGTGCTCCCATCTAAGAGATGCTAGCTCCCTCCTGCTACATATGTGGTAAGCTTATTTTTCTACCACCTGTGAATATAGTTTAATAATGACAAACTTCTTGATCTTTACATCATTCATGTCGATTTTAAAGTGCATGTGAGAATAATGGATTCTAGGTTTTCCTAATAAATATTAAACCTTAAAATAAAAACTGGATCACGTGGGTGTATTCTTCTCTCTGTGTGTATATATATATATACAACATGTAGATATGCATGTGTATACATGTACACATAGACACAGAGCCCCTATATACCTTTATTTTGGCTTGATGACTCAGGATGTAAAAAGTTGTTTCTCTTAATGTTTAATAATACATTAATGTATTTCTGGTACAATACTTCTTTAGTTGCTTATAATATTCCTAATGATGTAGAACTGTTCTTTACATTTCTACTTGAAATGCATTTGCTGTCTCGCAACATAGAGTATTTATGCAGTTTTACTTACAGTGAAAAAGAGATATTTCTTCAAACGTATTATATGTAAAGCAGGCTTGAACTCAGCTTTTGATTAAAACATAGTTATGTGGCCTTCTAGCTCAGCTGTAATTGCATTTAAAATTCCTTTCTGCACTGTACTGAAGACCGCAAACCAATATTAATAAAGTAGGCTTAGAGCAGTGTAGCACCTGAGCAATTGGTTCTTGACAAACGTTATTTACCTAACTAGAGTTTCATTTCAGAGCTAACATGTCTCTGTGCTACTTGAATAAAGCACTCATCTGAAAACTCTGTTAGACATTTTAACCCGATTTAATTTATTCCCTGAAAGTTTAATCCCCTGTTGAAAAGAGTAGTTGCAAATTTTCTGGAGTTACAACTCACTGAAGTGAAAAATAGTTAATGACATCAAGAGTTTAGTTAAAAATCTTTCTCAAAATGTAAAACAGGGGGCAAGAGTTAATAGGATATTTTTTATAGTTATATTTCAATCCTTTTCCAAATCTTTCTAAAGTCACTTGCTTCTCTACCATTAAAGAGGTATGAAATGAGTTACTTAGACATCTCCAGGAAGTAGGGGGAAAAACCACTTATATTTTAAACCAGAAAAGCAAATCTCTTCTGAGCTTTGTCATTTAAGTGGCACATTCAGTCCTTTTACATTTTATAACACCCTTTTTGTATCACATCCACCAAACGAAGCAAATATTAGGTGCCGGCCATCTACAGCTTTCTACCTAACTGTATGAGGAAGCAGGGTACAGTCTGCAACACAGAATGCTTTGGCACTCATATGCCATCAACCCAGACTTGATTTTATACAGTAAATTGTCCAACAGAAGTCTATTTATCTGTTATTGAAATATTTTTGGTTTCACTGCCAAAGAGGATAAAAATATGGGTGGAGAGAAAATAAAATCTGAATTGACTTTGTTTTTGGCATAGTAGAAAGCATTTTGGTCCCCTTTATAGCCTCTTAAAAATCTAATTATTCATTTGGCAGATATACCTCTATAGCACAACTGGATAGTTGTTTTAAAATATGCAAAGTGCAGATTTCAGACTTAATAGGAGATAATGACTGCTTTATAGCCTGTCAGGTCATGGCCTACTTGGCCTAGTTACAGAGATATTGCTTCATGGTTCAGTGCTCCAAGAGCTGATGATGGCTCCAGGCCAGCAAAGGTGTCATCGACATAGTAGAAAGTAAGGGTTTCTCTGGAACTCTAATGGGATGCTCCATAAAGCATAGATCAAAAATATTATGGCTTGGATAGTACAACCCTAGTGGGGACATTGGGTGGTATTTTTCCTCCATATGTCATTAAGAAAATGACCAAAAATTTATGTGCAAAGTCATAATTTCACATTCTAAAAGTAGGATTATTAATGAAAATTATATTATATTTGGTGGATAACCATTTGAAAAAGATAACAGTGTTCTGGTTGCCAAAATGACTTGGAAAGTCACCATTTAGGCAGTTTCCATAAAAAAGGCATCTGCCTTAAGAGCTGTGAGCCTGCAGCCTGGCTCCAGAATCTAGGCTGTTACCACTATGCCATGCTACTTAAAATGTGCAGTGTTTTCCGACATGAATTTAAATTATGGAAATGAAATACTTTTATGCAAAATTAACTACATAGATCAATATAATCATATTGATTATTAATGAGTAAAAATAAAATAAAAAATACAATATTAACCACTGAGAAGAACAGCTTATGTACATTCTAATTCTCAAAATAACACTGGGACAGGGGGATTCTATCTCTAAATTAGAATAAGAAAATTTAGATTCAAGAGATTATGGCTTCATAATCAATTGTCATTTGGCTATGAAGTCCTTGCTGAATATCCTTGAGTGTCTGTATAAGCACCTGGTGTATTATGAACAGTATGATCTGCTTGTCAGCTCCTTTTGGAGAATGATGATTGAGGTTACACTTTAACTTGAAGTTCAAGGATTGGGCTTCCAGGATTGAAACCTGAGAATGCCTCTGCTTGGTTCAGTGTCCATTCTTGGTTCATGTCTGTTCAATGAACTGAATCACCATAATGTACACTCTTAAATAGCAATAGGTAGTACAACCACCTTTCATTTGGTAATAGCAGTAATAGTAATCTTGTGGTTTTGGGTCAGAACAGCAGGATAAGAATTCGAATGCTGTTTCTTGTATGTGTGATTCTAAGGCCATCTCTTGGGGCAGTGGGTCTTGCATTTCTCTACTCTATCATTAGGTTACTGGTATCTACATCGCAGGCAGATCTGTGGGGATCAATCCACTCACATAATGTATTAACATATGATGGAAATGATAAACACTATGCAAATATTTGTTTAAAAATCTTTATGATTAAAACAAAAGAATGTCAGCCTCAGACTGAAAGATAAGTTTAGTAAATCCAGCAAATGGATTTTAAAAAACATTAGCTTCACTTAAACAAAATGTGAAATGAAACAGACCACAAAATGACAAGATTTAATGAGCTTATTATCAGTAAAACAATTGAATATAATGCAAATTAATTACCTGTAAAATTATATTAAACAGGCTAAATGACTGACTAGGCGATGATTTTGCGTAGTACAATAATATTTTACTCTCTGCAACTACTAAAAACATTGCTTCCTATATACTCAAACCAAGGAATACCCTTTCTCTAATATCACATTTGTCAATCTAAAGTTCTAGAACTTTACTATAAAATGATTTGCAGTGCACATCAGTACAACCCAAATTGAGGGACATTTTACCGATTAATAGCCTATGCTGTTCAAAAATGTAAAGAACCAGAAATAGAAGGGAAATAAGCCATAGAGTCATGACAACTGAATGCAATGCAATTGCATGTATTGGATATAGAACCCGGACTAGAAAAATTGGTAGGCATAATGGGGTAACAGATGCCATTAGAATAATGGCTATAGGTTAAATTATGGTAATATATCAAGGTTAAATTTCCTGATTTTGATAGTTCTATTGTGGTTACATAAGATAATATAATTTTCTTAGGGTCTACTCCAGGACCTGCTTAACGGTAAATGGGCTTGATGTCTCAAAGTTACTCTCAAAATGGCTCAGAAAATTTATACACACATACATACATATGTGCATAAATATGAGAGAGAGTAAGACAGCAATAAAGTTAATGTGATCAAATGAAACTAATTGGTGAATCTCGGTAAATGGCATATGGAAGTTTCTTGTAACTTTTTGTAAATTGGAAATTATACCAAAATAAAAAAATAAAAATCTAAATACGTTTTTGTGCAGATTTAAATTAAGATGGATAGTCTTTGCAGTCTATTTAAGAACCAAGATTACTTAAAGAAAGACGGTTTCACTTAAAAATGCATTTCTTGTGGCTCACGCCTGTAATCCCAGCACTTTGGGAGGCTGAGATGGGTGGATCACGAGGTCAGGAGATCGAGACCATCCTGGCTAACACGGTGAAACCCTGTCTCTACTAAAAAAAATACAAAAAATTAGCTGGGCGTAGTGGCGGGCACCTGTAGTCCCAGCTACTCGGGAGTCTGAGGCAGGAGATGGCCGTGAGCCCAGGAGGCGGAGCTTGCAGTGAGCTGAGATCGTGCCACTGCACTCCAGCCTGGGCAACAGAGCGAGACTCTGTCTCAAAAAAAAAAAAAAGCATTTCTTGATTGTTTAAACGATCATCCAGTTCGAAAAAACCATAAATCTCATACCTTCCTTTAACATTATGTGAAACTATGAAATAAACATTTTAATTAAAAGGAAATTAATGATACGCTTAGAATATGCTATTTAATTTCACCACCCCCATGGCAAATTCCATGATCCTTCGTAAATATTACAGATCAAGTTACCTTGGGTTTACTTTAGTACTTCCTGTTGAGAGTTACTGACTTTCAAGTCTTGTAGCAGGAGAGAGCCTCCAAAATACCAGGACCTTTATTCATTAGAGGGTAAAAAGTACCGATGATGTGGGTTATATGGAATGAGTTGACTTAGAGATGGATTTGAAGTATGCGAAAAAAAAGACTTCCATGGAATAATTTTTTTTAAAATTTTAATGTTATAGTTATTTAACAAAAGCTTGCTGATGGATTCATTTATTTTTGGCTGGGATAGAATAGAAAATCTGACATTTTACTTTTACTTTCCCCTTTTAAAAGCAAGACTTCTGAAAATAGGAACGAATGAGATTTTGGGAAACACATATAAAACATTTTCCCTTCAGAGCCTGAAGAATAATTCCCTCTGTGTTATCATTTGCTTGACTGAAATTCTGTTACAACGGTTCTCTCATTTCAATTCTCTCCTTCCTCACAGTCCTCACTGTTCAGATAAAAGCCTGGGAAGATCTGTGCACAAGTTTGTGTCCAAAGTCAACCCAAGAGACCCCGAGGTGTAATTGCAATAGACTAGGTTAATGCCTCTTTTTTAGGGGTTTGCAAATGATGCCAATTTTCTAGTATCTCTTCCTTTCACAAAATTAAAACTTTCCAGCAAAGTTAAGCAAGTTCCTTGTTTTGAAGTGATTTGGTGATTTCCAGAGCTTTGAAGCTTTAAAAGCTCTGAAGAAGACGTTAAATACCAGCTCTCAATAAAGGAAAACCTTGGAATGCAAGAGGAGTGGGCTGGATGCTAAGGAACCTTCATCACAATTTTGGCTCTGCTCCTAACCATCTTGATAGCCTTTTGTGAGTCACTTTAGCTCTATGAGGCTCAGCTTTCTAAGTTATAAAATATGTTCAATGGCCCCTTCCAGCCTCAGATGTTTAGTGATTGTAACTCTCAACAGTCATGGATTTTCATGACACAACCACAGAGCAAAAATGTCACAGTCCAACTGTGTTTATTTACACTTTATCAACTGTAGAGTCAAGCCAAAAATGCCTTCAATACTCACATTTTAATATCGTTTTAATTTGTGCTGTTAATGAACACTTTTACAGCTCTATTTTAAACCATTGCAAACATACCCATAAAATTGTGTTTGCTTCACATTTTAAAAACCCCACTGCATTTCCCAAGCAAATAGGCATTTATGCAAACAAATAGCCTAACACGTGTCTAACTGCCTGTTTCAAAGCAATTATTATTTGTCAATACAAATGTCCACTTGAGTAGTGCAAAGAAAATGCTCCCAGAAAGTTTGGCAGGCTCTGTTCTCTGCTTCAATTCTATCAGTATTCTTTTCATTACCACGTTAGGATCAAATTTCTAGAAATTCAAGGAAGAAAATGTAGAATATGATGCTAACTTTCTTGCCACTTAAGAGACCATACTCACTATTTTATTAAGTTTTGCTAATGTTTGTCAAGCCCCCCCAAAATATAGTTTTATGCTCATCTAGGTATTTTGCTCTTATTCAGTTTTGTCTTAAGTAAAAATACATTTATTTGGGGATTTTTGATATAACATTTTTGGTTATAATGGCCTGTAGCAGTCACTTGTATTTTCCAAGAAGAATGCCACCTTTTTTTCTTGTGCCACTGTGCATGATTACAGAATTACACAAAACCTCCACAAAGGATTACAATACAAACACCTTTATCTCTGCCAGATATATAATATTCAGGAAGGATTTGTATAGGGTGCTATGAGTGGATCAATGATTGCTGTAGAAATGAAGTTTATGGGGAGCTAGATAATGCGGAGTTAGCTTAGCTAATGGGAATGTGTAGATAGGATTCCAGGAAGGGGAAGCAGCTTATACACAGGTTCTAAAGTTGGAATAAAGAGAGCACATGAAAAAGTCTGATGTGCAAAAATCCTGAGACTAAAGGGAAAAGTAGCCAACATGAAGCTATAGACATAGACACATGTTGCATTGACTTAGACTACTTTCCAATAAGTAAGCAAGTAGATAAGTTAATAAATAATCAAATAAATAAATAGGTAAGTGTATCTTAGCTTTGAACATCCTTTCTATCAGGAATAGGGCCCACGATAACTTCTTTAGTGGATGAGGCTTTTAGTAGTAGTTCCTTGAACAACAGCTGCTCCTTCCAGGTCACTAAAGCTCACAGAATAGGTGGTTCCCACAGAGTGCCTCAGCCAGCAGTTACCACAAAAGTTCCTGTCCATCTTTTTTCAAAGAGACCTGGGACCCTTAGTGACACAATCCTGTCTTTCAGCACCATGAATAGAGGCAGCTGTCATATGTCCTAGCTGTGCCCTCTAGCGGCAGCTGGAATGTTACCCGGCTCTTTGAAAAGGGTAATTAAAATACCTCTCGGTATTTGAAGTCAGTGAGTTTAGGGACATACTAGAAGAGGAATGTCTTCCCCAACGACCTGTTCTCTCAGTTTGCCTATGATGCCTTCTATCCACAGTGCTCAAGGTAAAACAAACTGCTAATAATGAGTAAGCCATTTTAAGCTACATTAAAAGAGGGTTGAGGGAATTTCTGAAAATATATACAAATTTTCATCCAACCCCTCTATTTTGACTTATTTTACAGCATCTCTAGTCATTTTGAGGTTATGTCTGCCTCATTCTCTCTATGACCTATTTCATCTTATGATGTTTGTATGAATACCCTTCTTTGATTTAATGGAACTGTTTACTTAAGACTTGGCTCTTTTTGTTACCAAGGATATTTCTTCTTTTAACCCCAGGAGCACCACTCAGTTTTATGTCTGATTAACTTTTCTTAACAGAATCTAAATCCAGAGGCCATCTTTTTGCTTATTTATGAGATCTCTCTGGCTAAACATCTTTTTTCATTAGCTCATGTCTCTTCAGTATGAGATTTCACACACCATGCTTTAAGAACCTGGGAATTGAGGAAAGTGGTGATGCAAGACCAAAGCAAAATCTAACCCAGGGTTGTGGACAGTAGCAGCATCTGATTCCAAATCTGGAAGTAACTGGTTAAGAGATCTGCAGAGGGCAGAGTATAGTAACCCAGTGCTAGGAATCTTGCAAGGGAGAAACAGAAGGTCAAGGAATGGATGTTACCTTCTTAGGGAAGAGCCTTTTAAAAGAATTCTCAAGGGAATAGTTTTCTTACAGAAATAGTGGTGTTTGATATTCTCAGTGCATGAGTTGTATCTTCCCTGAGCTATGCCTAAGAACCCATTGTAGGACAGGCGCTGTGACTCACGCCTGTAATCTCAGCACTTTGAGATGCCAAGGCAGGCAGATCACTTGAGGCCAGGAGTTCGAGACCAACCTGGGCAACATGGCGAAACCCTGTCTTGACTAAAAATACAAAAATTAGCTGGGCATGGTGGTGGGCGCCTGTAGTCCCAGCTACTCAGGAGGCTGAGGCATGAGGATGGCTTGAACCTGGGAGGCAGAGGTTGCAGTGAGCCGAGATCCAGCCACTGCACTCCAGCCTGGGCAACAGAGTGAGATTCTGTCTCAAAAAAAAAAAAAAAAATCCATCGTAGGGCCTGGTACTCTAAGTTGGATGTGTTTTTACCACTTCTTGCTCTGGCCAAGGCATGATTCACCAAAAATGTTTATTTACTTAATGTAAAAAATTCTTTAAGGAATTCAAACTCCAGCATCATCCACCTTTGTTGAAAGGGTGAGAGGTCTATTCTATCTACTAGACTTTATTTTTTCTTAGACAATGCCACACTAGAACATTGGATTTGCTCTGCTTCAGAGAGTTGGAGATTCTCAGGACTTTTATAGGAGTGTGGAGAGGCTCTATTTCCAGGATCTTTACCTTTTTTTTTGTATTTCTGGGTTGACTGACATTGTCCACTCAGCACCTGGAAAGCTCTGAGCACTGTCCATGCACAATACTCTGATCAGAAAAAGACACTAGAAGGGTTTTTGAATCAATCTAAGGTCTAAATGACACAGGAATGTTATTCCTTGGCAACTAATCTCCATTATTTAATTTATATAATGCTTCCTTCTAACAAAAGGCTTCCAGGTGAAACTCTGGATAATCAGAGTGTGTTAATTTAGGCATATTGTATCAAAAATATCAAAGTCATTATTTCCTTAGGAATTTGGACTTCTATTGGATAAGCTGTGTTATTATTGCTACAAAGTGTGTTTTTATATAAAGTTGTATATAAGAACATCTGTATGTATATTATTAATACCAGTGGCTAATAGGTACAAATGTCTTACATATACTACTCTGAAAATATGGTTGGAAGGTGAGTCAATCCTTCCTCATTTGTTTCTTTTTCTTTTTTTTTTTTGCACTTTACTGCAATAATTTTCATTTTTTTGTTTTTTAAAAATTTATTATTATTATACTTTAAGTTTTAGAGTACATGTGCACAATGTGCAGGGTAGTTACATATGTATACATGTGCCATGCTGGTGCGCTGCACCCACTAACTCGTCATCTAGCATTAGGTATATCTCCCAGTGCCATCCCTCCCCCCTCCCCCCTCCCCCCACCCACAACAGTCCCCAGGGTGTGATGTTCCCCTTCCTGTGTCCATGTGTTCTCATTGTTCAATTCCCACCTATGAGTGAGAATATGTGGTGTTTGGTTTTTTGTTCTTGCGATAGTTTGCTGAGAATGATGATTTCCAATTTCATCCATGTCCCTGCAAAGGACATGAACTCATCATTTTTTATGGCTGCATAGTATTCCATGGTGTATATGTGCCACATTTTCTTAATCCAGTCTATTATTGTGGGACATTTGGGTTGGTTCCAAGTCTGTGCTATTGTGAATTATGCCGCAATAAACATACGTGTGCATGTGTCTTTATAGCAGCATGATTTATAGTCCTTTGGGTATATACCCAGTAATGGGATGGCTGGGTTAAATGGTATTTCTAGTTCTAGATCCCTGAGGAATTGCCACACTGACTTTCACAATGGTTGAACTAGTTTACAGTCCCACCAACAGTGTAAAAGTGTTCCTATTTCTCCACATCGTCTCCAGCACCTGTTGTTTCCTGACTTTTTAATGATCGCCAGTCTAACTGGCGTGAGATGGTATCTCATTGTGGTTTTGATTTGCATTTCTCTGATGGCCAGTGATGGTGAGCATTTTTTCATGTGTTTTTTGGCTGCATAAATGTCTTCTTTTGAGAAGTGTCTGTTCATGTCCTTCGCCCACTTTTTGATGGGGTTGTTTTTTTCTTGTAAATTTGTTTGAGTTCATTGTAGATTCTGGATATTAGCCCTTTGTCAGATGAGTATGTTGCGAAAATTTTCTCCCATTTTGTAGGTTGCCTGTTCACTCTGATGGTAGTTTCTTTTGCTGTGCAGAAGCTCTTTAGTTTAATTAGATCCCATTTGTCAATTTTAGTTTTTGTTGCCATTGCTTTTGGTGTTTAGACATGAAGTAGTTGCCTATGCCTATGTCCTGAATGGTAATGCCTAGGTTTTCTTCTAGGGTTTTTATGGTTTTAGGTCTAACGTTTAAGTCTTTAATCCATCTTGAATTGCTTTTTGTATAAGGTGTAAGGAAGGGATCCAGTTTCAGCTTTCTACATATGGCTAGCCAGTTTTCCCAGCACCATTTATTAAATAGGGAATCCTTTCCCCATTGCTTGTTTTTCTCAGGTTTGTCAAATATCAGATAGTTGTAGATATGCAGCATTATTTCTGAGGGCTCTGTTCTGTTCCATTGATCTATATCTCTGTTTTGGTACCAGTATCATGCTGTTTTGGTTACTGTAGCCTTGTAGTATAGTTTGAAGTCAGGTAGCGTGATGCTTCCAGCTTTGTTCTTTTGGCTTAGGATTGACTTGGCGATGTGGGCTCTTTTTTGGTTCCATATGAACTTTAAAGTAGTTTTTTCCAATTCTGTGAAGAAAGTCATTGGTAGCTTGATGGGGATGGCATTGAATCTGTAAATTACCTTGGGCAGTATGGCCATGTACATGATACTGATTCTTTCTACCCATGAGCATGGAATGTTCTTCCATTTGTTTGTATCCTCTTTTATTTCCTTGAGCAGTGGTTTGTAGTTCTCCTTGAAGAGGTCCTTCTCATCCCTTGTAAGTTGGATTCCTAAGTATTTTATTCTCTTTGAAGCAATTGTGAATGGGAGTTCACTCATGATTTGGCTCTCTGTCTGTTATTGGTGTATAAGAATGCTTGTGATTTTTGTACATTGATTTTGTATCCTGAGACTTTGCTGAAGTTGCTTATCAGCTTAAGGAGATTTTGGGCTGAGACAATGGGGTTTTCTAGATATACAATCATGTCGTCTACAAATAGGGACAATTCGACTTCCTCTTTTCCTAATTGAATACCCTTTATTTCCTTCTCCTGCCTAATTGCCCTGGCCAGAACTTCCAACACTGTGTTGAATGGGAGTGGTGAGAGAGGGCATCCCTGTCTTGTGCCAGTTTTCAAAGGGAATGCTTCCAGTTTTTGCCCATTCAGTATGATATTGGCTGTGGGTTTGTCATAGATAGCTCTTATTATTTTGAAATACGTCCCATCAATACCTAATTTATTGAGAGTTTTTAGCATGAAGGGTTGTTGAATTTTGTCAAAGGCCTTTTCTGCATCTATTGAGATAATCATGTGGTTTTTGTCTTTGGCTCTGTTTATATGCTGGATTACATTTATTGATTTGCGTATATTGAACCAGCCTTGCATCCCAGGGATGAATCCCACTTGATCATGGTGGATAAGCTTTTTGATGTGCTGCTGGATTCAGTTTGCCAGTATTTTATTGAGGATTTTTGCATCAATATTCATCAAGGATATTGGTCTACAATTCTCTTTTTTGGTTGTGTCTCTGCCTGACTTTGGTATCAGGATGATGCTGGCCTCATAAAATGAGTTAGGGAGGATTCCCTCTTTTTATATTGATTGGAATAGTTTCAGAAGGAATGGTACCAGTTCCTCCTTGTACCTCTGGTAGAATTTGGCTGTGAATCCATCTGGTCCTGGACTCTTTTTGGTTGGTAAGCTATTGATTATTGCCACAATTTCAGATCCTGTTATTGTTCTATTCAGAGATTCAACTTCTTCCTTGTTTAGTCTTGGGAGGGTGTATGTGTCCAGGAATTTATCCATTTCTTCTAGATTTTCTAGTTTATTTGCATAGAGGTGTTTATAGTATTCTCTGATGGTAGTTTGTATTTCTGTGGGATGGGTGGTGATATCCCCTTCATCATTTTTTATTGTGTCTATTTGATTCTTCTCTCTTTTTTTCTTTATTAGTCTTGCTAGCGGTCTATCAATTTTGTTGATCCTTTCAAAAAACCAGCTCCTGGATTCATTAATTTTTTGAAGGGTTTTTTGTGTCTCTATTTCCTTCAGTTCTGCTCTGATTTTAGTTATTTCTTGCCTTCTGCTAGCTTTTGAATGTGTTTGCTCTTGCTTTTCCAGTTCTTTTAATTCTGATGTTAGGGTGTCAATTTTGGATCTTTCCTGCTTTCTCTTGTGGGCATTTAGTGCTATAAATCTCCCTCTACACACTGCTTTGAATGTGTCCCAGAGATTCTGGTATGTTGTGTCTTTGTTCTCGTTGGTTTCAAAGAACATCTTTATTTCTGCCTTCATTTCGTTATGTACCCAGTAGTCACTCAGGAGCAGGTTGTTCAGTTTCCATGTAGTTGAGCGGTTTTGAGTGACTTTCTTAATCCTGAGTTCTAGTTTGATTGCACTGTGGTCTGAGAGATAGGTTGTTATAATTTCTGTTCTTTTACATTTGCTGAGGAGAGCTTTACTTCCAAGTATGTGGTCAATTTTGGAATAGGTGTGGTGTGGTGCTGAAAAAAATGTATATTCTGTTGATTTGGGGTGGAGAGTTCTGTAGATGTCTATTAGGTCCACTTGGTGCAGAGCTGAGTTCAATTCCTGGGTATCATTGTTGACTTTCTGTCTTGTTGATATGTCTAATGTTGACAGTGGGGTGTTAAAGTCTCCCATTGTTAATGTGTGGGAGTCTAAGTCTCTTTGTAGGTCACTCAGGACTTGCTTTATGAATCTGGATGCTCCTGTATTGGGTGCATATATATTTAAGATAGTTAGCTCTTCTTGTGGAATTGATCCCTTTACCATTATGTAATGGCCTTCTTTGTCTCTTTTGATCTTTGTTGGTTTAAAGTCTGTTTTATCAGAGACTAGGATTGCAACCCCTGCCTTTTTTTGTTTTCCATTTGCTTGGTAGATCTGCCTCCATCCTTTTATTTTGAGCCTATGTGTGTCTCTGCACGTGAGATGGGTTTCCTGAATACAGCACACTGATGGGTCTTGACTCTTTATCCAATTTGCCAGTCTGTGTCTTTTAATTGGAGCATTTAGTCCATTTACATTTAAAGTTAATAGTGTTATGTGTGAATGTGATCCTGTCATTATGATGTTAGCTGGTTATTTTGCTTGTTAGTTGATGCAGTTTCTTCCTAGTCTCGATGGTCTTTACGGTTTGGCATGATTTTGCAGTGGCTGGTACCAGTTGTTCCTTTCCATGTTTAGTGCTTCCTTCAGGAGCTCTTTTAGGGCAGGCCTGGTGGTGACAAAATCTCTCAGCATTTGCTTGTCTGTAAAGTATTTTATTTCTCCTTCACTTATGAAGCTTAGTTTGGCTGGATATGAAATTCTGGGTTGAAAATTCTTTTCTTTAAGAATGTTGAATATTGGCCCCCACTCTCTTCTGGCTTGTGGAGTTTCTGCTGAGAGATCTGCTGTTAGTCTGATGGGCTTCCCTTTGAGGGTAACCCGACCTTTCTCTCTGGCTGCCCTTAACATTTTTTCCTTCATTTCAACTTTGGTGAATCTGACAATTATGTGTCTTGGAGTTGCTCTTCTCAAGGAGTATCTTTGTGGTGTTCTCTGTATTTCCTGAATCTGAATGTTGGCCTGCCTTGCTAGATTGGGGAAGTTCTCCTGGATAATATCCTGCAGAGTGTTTTCCAACTTGGTTCCATTCTCCCCATCACTTTCAGGTACACCAATCAGACGTAGATTTGGTCTTTTCACATAGTCCCATATTTCTTGGAGGCTTTGCTCTTTTCTTTTTATTCTTTTTTCTCTAAACTTCCCTTCTCGCTTCATTTCATTCATTTCATCTTCCATTGCTGATACCCTTTCTTCCAGTTGATCGCATCAGCTCCTGAGGCTTCTGCATTCTTCATGTAGTTCTCGAGCCTTGGTTTTCAGCTCCATCAGCTCCTTTAAGCACTTCTCTGTATTGGTTATTCTAGTTATACATTCTTCTAAATTTTTTTCAAAGTTTTCAACTTCTTTGCCTTTGGTTTGAATGTCCTCTCGTAGCTCAGAGTAATTTGATCGTCTGAAGCCTTCTTCTCTCAGCTCATCAAAGTCATTCTCTGTCCAGCTTTGTTCCCTTCCTGGTGAGGAACTGTGTTCCTTTGGAGGAGGAGAGGCGCTCTGCTTTTTAGAGTTTCCAGTTTTTCTATTCTGTTTTTTCCCCATCTTTGTGGTTTTATCTACTTTTGGTCTCTGATGATGGTGATGTACAGATGGGTTTTTGGTGTGGATGTCCTTTCTGTTTGTTAGTTTTCCTTCTAACAGACAGGACCCTCAGCTGCAGGTCTGTTGGAGTACTCAGCCGTGTGAGGTGTCAGTCTGCCCCTGCTGGGGGGTGCCTCCCAGATAGGCTGCTCGGGGGTCAGGGGTCAGGGACCCAGTTGAGGAGGCAGTCTGCCCGTTCTCAGATCTCCAGCTGCATGCTGGGAGAACCACTGCTCTATTCAAAGCTGTCAGACAGGGACATTTAAGTCTGCAGAGGTTACTGCTGTCTTTTTGTTTGTCTGTGCCCTGCCCCCAGAGGTGGAGCCTACAGAGGCAGGCAGGCCTCCTTGAGCTGTGGTGGGCTCCACCCAGTTCAAGCTTCCCGGCTGCTTTGTTTACCTAAGCAAGCCTGGGCAATGGCGGGCGCCCCTCCCCCGGCCTTGCTGCCGCCTTGCAGTTTGATCTCAGACTGCTGTGCTAGCAATCAGCAAGACTCCGTGGGCATAGGACCCTCCGAGCCATGTGTGGGATATAATCTCCTGGTGCGCCATTTTTTAAGCCCGTTGGAAAAGCGCAATATTTGGGTGGGAGTGACCCGATTTTCCAGGTGCCATCTGTCACCCCTTTCTTTGACTAGGAAAGGGAACTCCCTGACCCCTTGTGCTTCCCAAGTGAGGCAATGCCTCGCCCTGCTTAGGCTGGCACACGGTGTGCGCACCCACTGACCTGCCCCCAGTGTCTGGCACTCCCTAGTGAGATGAACCCGGTACCTCAGATGGAAATGCAGAAATCACCCGTCTTCTGTGTCGCTCACGCTGGGAGCTGTAGACCAGAGCTGTTCCTATTCGGCCATCTTGGCTCCTTCACCCTCGTTTGTTTCATTCTAGACAGAGTTGCACTTTAAGAAGCTAAAAATTTGTCTATTACCATTCATATAATAGCCTTGTTATGGAAAAATCATTTGTATTGACCACTAATTCAGGTAGAAAGAAGCAATTTCTACATATAGAACACTTCTCTCTTCCTGAAAGGCATCTGGATTTACTGACAAATTCAAATCGTTTTATGGGTAATACAAAAGTGATTCTGAAGTGTCTGTTTTAGCGAAGACATAGTCTTTCAATGTGTTATTTTAAATGTTTTGTTCATTATTATAACCATGTACTCAGGGGTCCTTAGATGAGATACTCCTTATGACTTTTAAAATAATGTAATATAAAATATAAGCTATTTTTTTCTCGGTTATTGTCTCCTTGTTAGTGGTGAATCAGTGAGTGGTGAGGAAATGTGAAGGCCTAGGATACAACTATTTACTATTGTAGACTATATAAGGACTATACCTTTGGGCTTCGTGAAATTTATAATTTTTTAAATTTTTTAAAAAATTTTACTTTAAGTTCTGGGATACATGTGCAGAGCATGCAGATTTGTTACATAGGTATACATGTGCCATGGTGGTTTGCTGTACCCATCAACCCATCATCTACATTAAGTATTTCTCCTAATGCTATCCCTCCCCTAGCCCCCTACTACCTGACAGGCCCCCCATGTGTAATGTTCCCCTCCCTGTATCCATGTGTTCTCATTGTTCGACTCCCACTTATGAGTGAGAACACGTGGTGTTTTGTTTTCTGTTCCTGTGTTAGTTTGCTGAGAATGATGGTTTCCAGCTTCATCCATGTCCCTGCAAAGGACATGAACTCATCCTTTTTTTATAGCTGCATAGTATTCCATGGTGTATATGTGTGACATTTTCTTTATCCAGTCTATCATTGATGGGCATTTCTGTTAGTTCCAAGTCTTTGCTATTGTGAATAGTGCTGCAATAAACATATGCATGCATGTGTCTTTATAGTAGGATGATTTATACTCCTTTGGATATATATACCCAGTAATGGGATGGCTGGGTCAAATTGTATTTCTGGTTCTAGATCCTTGAGGAATCGCCACACTGTCTTCCTCAATGGTTGAGCTAATTTACACTCCCACCAACACTGTAAAAGCGTTTCTATTTCTCCACGTCTTCTCCAGCATCTGTTGTTTCCTGACTTTTTAATGATCACCATTCTAACTGGTGTGAGATAGTATCTCATTGTGGTTTTTAATTTGCATTTCTCTAATGACCAGTGATGAGCTTTTTTTTAATATGTTTTTTGGCCACATAAATGTCTTCTTTCGAGAAGTGTCTGTTCATATCCTTTGCCCACTTTTTGATGGGGTTGTTTTTTTCTTGTAAATTTGTTTAAGTTATTTGTAGATTCTGGATATTAGCCCTTTCTCAGATGGATAGATTTCAAAAATTTTCTCCCATTCTGTAGGTTATCTGTTCACTCTGATGATAGTTTCTTTTGCTGTGCAGAAACTCTTTAGTTTAATTAGGTCCCATTTGTCAATTTTGGATTTTGTTGCAATTGCTTTTAGTGCTTTAGTCATGAAGGCTTTGCCATGCCTATGTCCTGAATGGTATTGCCTAAGTATTCTAGGGTTTTTACGGTTCTAGATCTTACGTTTAAGTCTTTAATCCATACTGAGTTAATTTTTGTATAATGTGTAAGGAATGGGTCCAGTTTCTGTTTTCTGCATATGGCTAGCCAGTTTTCCCAACACCATTTATTAAATAGAAAATCCTTTCCCCGTTGCTTGTTTTTGTCAGGTTTGTCAAAGATCAGATGGTTGTAGATGTGTGGCATTATTTCTCAGGCCTCTGTTATGCTACAATTGTTTATATAACTGTTTTGGTACCACTACCGTGCTGTTTTGGATACTGTATCCTTGTAGTATAGCTTGAAGTCAGGTAGCGTGATGCCTCCAGCTTTGTTCTTTTTGCTTAGGATTGTCTTGGCTATACGGGCTCTTTTTTGGTTCTATATGAAATTTAATGTAGTTTTTTCTAATTCTGCAAAGAAAGTCAATGGTAGCTTGATGGGGATAGCATTGAATCTATAAATTACTTTGGGCAATATGGCCATTTTCACAATATTGATTCTTACTATCCATGAGCATGGAATGTTTTTTCCTTTTATTTTGTCCTCTCTTATTTCCTTGAGCAGTGATTTGTTATGATTTCCGTTCTTTTGTATTTGCTGAGGAATGTTTTACTTTCAATTATGTGGTCAATTTTAGAATAAGTGTGATGTGGTGCTAAGAAGAATGTATATTCTGTTGATTTGGGGTGGAGAGTTCTGTAAATGCCTCTTATCCTCTTGGTCCAGAGCTGAGTTCAAGTCCTGAATAGCCTTGTTAATTTTCTGTCTCATTGATCTGTCTAATATCGACCGTGGGGTATTAAAGTCTCCCACTTTTGTGTGGAAGTCTAAGTCTCTTTGTAGTTCTCCTTGAAGAGGTCCTTCATATCCCTTGTAAGTTGTATTCCTAGGTATTTTGTTCTCTTTATAGCAATTGTGAATGGGAGTTCACTCATGATTTGGCTCTCTGTCTGTTATTGGAGTATAAAAATGCTTGTGATTTTTGCACATTGATTTTGTATCCTGATACTTTGCTGAAGTTGCTTATCAGCTTAAGGAGATTTTGGGCTGAGACCATGGGGTTTTCTAAATATAAAATCATGTCATCTGCAAACAGGGACAATTTGACTTCCTCTCTTCCTATTTGAATTTCCTTTATTTCTTTCTCTTGCCTGATTGCCCTGGCCAGAACTTCCAATACTATGTTGAATAGGAGTGGTGAGTGAGGGCATCCTTGTCTTGTGCCAGTTTTCAAAGGGAGTGCTTCTAGCTTGTGCCCATTCAGTATGACATTGGCTGTGGGTTTGTCATGAATAGCTCTTAGTATTTTAAGATATGTTCCATCAATACCTAGTTTATTGAGAGTTTCTAGCATGAAGGGGTGTTGAGTTTTATTGAAGGCCTTGAGCAGGTATTGAGATAATCATGTGGTTTTTGTCATTGGTTATGTTTATGTACTGTATTATGTTTACTGATTTGTGTATGTTGAACCAGCCTTGCGCCCCAGGGATGAAGCCGACTTGATCATGGTGGATAAGCTTTTGGATGTGCTGCTGCATTTGGTTTGCCAGTATTTAATTGAGGATTTTCGTATTGATGTTCTTCTGGGACATTGGCCTGAAATTTTCATTTTTTGTTGTGTCTCTGCCAGGTTTTGGTATCAGGATGATGCTGGCCTCATAAAATGAGTTAGGGAGGACTCCCTCTTTTTCTGTTGTTTGCAATCATTTCAGAAGGAATGGTACCAGCTTCTCTTTGTACCTCGGTAGAATGCTACTGTGAATTCATCTGGTTCTGGGCTTTTTTTGGTTGGTAGGCTGTTAATTACTGCCTCAATTTCAGAACTCGTTACTGGTCTATTCAGGGATTCAATTTCTTCTTTGTTTAGTCTTGGGAGGGTGTATGTGTCCAGGAATTTATCCATTTTTTCTAGATCTTCTAGTTCATTTGCATAGAGTTGTTTATAGTATTCTCTAATAGTAGTTTGTATTTCTATGGGATCAGTGGTGATATCCCCTTTATCATTTTTATTGTGCCTATTTGATTCTTCTCTTTTATTCTTTATTTATCTTCCTAGCCATGTATTTTGTTAATCTTTTCAAAAAACCAACTCCTGGATTCATTGATTTTTTGAAGCATTTTTTGTGTCTCTATCTCCTTCAGTTCTGCTCTGATCTTAGTTATTTCTTGTCTTCTGCTAGCTTTTGAATTTGTTTGCTCTTGCTTCTCTAGTTTGTTTAATTGTGATGTCAGGGTGTTGATTTTAGATCTTTCCTCCTTTCTCCTGTGGGCATTTAGTGCTATAAATTTCCCTCTAAACACTGCTTTAGCTGTATCCCAGATATTCTGGTATGTTGTGTCTTTGTTCTCGCTGGTTTCAAAGAACTTATTTATTTCAGCCTTAATTTCATTATTTACCCAGTAGTCATTCAGGAGCAGGTTGTTCAGTTTCCAGGTAGTTGTGCAGTTTTGAATGAGTTTCTTAATCTTGAGTTCTAATTTGATGGCACTGTGGCCTGAGAGACTGTTTGTTATGATTTCTGTTATTTTGCATTTGCTCAGGAGTGTTTTACTTTCAATTATGTAGTCAATTTTAGAATAAGTGTGATGTGGTGCTGAGAAGAATGTATATTCTGTTGATTTGGGATGGAGAGTTCTGTAAATGCCGATTAGGTCCTCTTGGTCCATAGCTGAGTTCAAGTCCTGAATATCCTGGTTAATTTTCTGTCTCATTGATCTGTCTAATATTGACAGTGGGGTGTTAAAGTCTCCCACATTTGTGTGACAGTCTAAGTCTCTTTTTAGGTGTCTAAAAATTTGCTTTATGAATATGGGTGCTCCTATATTGGGTGCATATATATTTAGGATATTTAGCTCTGCTTGTTACATTGATCCCATTACCATTATGTCATGCCTTTCTTTGTCTTTTTTGGTCTTTGTTGGTTTAAAGTCTGTTTTCTCAGAGACTAGGATTGCAACCCCTACCTTTTTTTTTTTTTTTTTTTTTTGCTTTCCATTTGCTTGGTAAATATTCCTCTATCCCTTTATTTTGAGCGTACGTGTGTGTTTGCATGTCAGATGGGTCTCCTGAGTACAGCAGATCGATGAGTCTTAACTCTATCCAATTTGCCAGTGTGTGTCTTTTAATTGGGGCATTTAGCCCATTTACATTTAAAGTTAATATTGTTGTGTGTGAACTTGATCGTGTCAGTATGATGCTAGCTGGTTATTTTGCCTGTTACTTGATGCAGTTTCTTCATAGTGTTGATGGTCTTTACAGTATGGTATGTTTTTGCAATGGCTGGTACTGGTTTTTCCTTTGTATATTTAGTGCTTCCTTCAGGAGCTCTTGTAAGGCAGGCCTGGTGGTGACAAAATATCTCAGCATTTGCTTGTCTGTAAAGGATTTTTATTTCTTCTTCACTTATGAAGCTTAGTTTGGCTGGATATGAAATCCTGGGTTGAAAATTCTTTTGTTTAAGAATGTTAAATATTGGCCCCCAGTCTCTTGTGGCTTGTAGGGTTTCTGCAGAGAGATCCACTGTTAGTCTGATGGGCTTCACTTTGTGGGTAACCCAGCCTTTCTCTCTGGCTGCCCTTAACATTTTTTCCTTCATTTCAACCTTGGTGAATCTGACAATTATGTGTCTTGGGATGGCTCTTCTTGAGGAGTATCTTTGTGGCCTTCTCTGTATTTCGTGGATTTGAATGTTGACCTGTTTTGCTAGGTTGGGGAAGTTCTCCTGGATAATATCCTGAAGAGTGTTTTCCAGCTTGTTTCCATTCTCCCTGTCACTTTGAGGTACACCAATCAAAGGTAGGTTTGTTTTTTTCACATGTTCACATATTTCTTGGAGGCTTTGTTCATTCCTTTTCATTCTTTTTTCTCTAATCTTGTCTTCACACTTTATTTCATTAAGTTGATCTTTAATCTCTGATATCCTTTCTTCCACTTGATAGATTCAGCTACTGATACTCGTGTTTGTTTCATGAAGTTCTTGTGCTGTGTTTTTCAGCTCCATCTGGTCATCTATGTTCTTCTCTAAATTGGTTATTCTAGTTAGCAAATCATCCAACCTTTTTTCAAGGTTCTTAGCTTCCTTGCATTGGGTTAGAACATGCTCCTTTAGCTTGGGGGAGTTTACTATTACCAACCTTCTGAAGCCTACTTCTGTCCATTCGTCAAACTCATTCTCCGTCCAGTTTTGTTCCCTTGCTGGTGAGGAGTTGTCATCATTTGGAGGAGAAGAGGCATTCTGGATTTGGAATTTCAGCATTTTGTACTGGTTTTTCCTCATCTTTATCTACCTTTGGTCTTTGATGTTGGTGACCTTTGGATGGGGTTTCTGTGTGGATGTCCTTTTTGTTGAGGTTGATGCTATTCCTTTCTATTAGTTTTCCTTCTAACAGTTAGGACCCTCTGCTGCAGGTCTGTTGGAGTTTGCTGGAGGTCCACTCCAGACCCTGTTTGGCTGGGTATCACCAGAGGAGGCTGCAGAACAGCAAAGATTGCTGCCTGTTCCTTCCTCTGGAAGCTTTGTCCCAGAGGGACACCTGCCAGATGCCAGCTGGAGCTCTCCTATATGAGGTGTCTGTCGACCCTTGCTTGGGGGTATCTCCCAGTCAGGAGGCACGGGAGTGAGGGACCCACTTGAGGAGGCAGTCTGTCCCTTAGCAGAGCTCAAGTGCTATGCTGGGAGATCTGCTGCTCTCTTCAGAGCCAGCAGGCAGGAACATTTAAGTCTGCCAAAGCTGTGCCCACAGCTACCACTTCCCCCAGGTGCTCTGTCTCAGGAAGATGGGAGTTTTATCTATAAGCCCCTTACTGGGGCTGCTGCCTTTCTTTCAGAGGTGCCCTGACCAGGGAGAAGGAATCTAGAGAGGAACATTGGCTACAGTAGGTTTGCTGAGCTGTGGTGGGCTTCACCCAATCCGAACTTCCCCCAGCAGCTTTGTTTATACTGTGAGGGGAAAATCGCCTACTCAAGCCTCAATAATGGTGGATGTTCCTCTCCCCCTCAAGCTCAGGCATCCCAGGTCGACTTCAGACTGCTGTGCTGGCAGCAAGAATTTCAAGCCAGTGGATCTTAGCTTGCTGGGCTCCTTGGGGGTGGGATCCACTGAGCAAGACCACTTGGCTCCCTGGTTTCATCCCCCTTTCCAAGGGAGTGAACGGTTTCGTCTCACTGGAGTTCCAGGCGCCAGTGGGGTAAAAAAAAAAAAAAAAAAAAAAAAAACCCTGCAGCTAGCTCTTTGTCTGCCCAAATGGCCACCCAGTTCTTTGCTTGAAACTCAGGGCCCTGGTGGTGTAGGCACCCGAGGGAATCTCCTGGTCTGCGGGTTGTGAAGACTATGGGAAAAGTGTAGTATCTGGGCCAGAATGCACCGTCCTTCAAGGCACATTCTCTCACAGCTTCCTTCGGCTACAGGAGGGAGTTGTGCTTCCTGACCCCTTGTGCTTCCTGGGTGAGGCAACACCCCACCCTGCTTCTGATTGCCTTCCATGAGCTGCACGCACTGTCTAACCATTCCCAGTGAGATGAGCTGCGTACCTCAGCTGGAAATGCAGAAGTCACCCGCCTTTTGCATTGATCTTGCTGGGAGCTGCAGACTGGAGCTGTTCCTATTTGGTCATCTTGCCAGTCACCTATTTTCCTCCTTTTTCTTTCTTTAAAATAACCTTAGCATACTGTACCTTTTTTCTTTTTTCTTTTATTTTTTGAGACGGAGTCTCGCTGTCGCCCAGGCTGGAGTGCAGTGGCTCGATCTCGGCTCACTGTAGGCTCCGCCCCCGGGGGTTCACCCCATTCTCCTGCCTCAGCCTCCCGCGCAGCTGGGACTACAGGCGCCCGCCACCTCCCAGCTAATTTTTTGTATTTTTAGTAGAGACGGGGTTTCACCGTGTTAGCCAGGATGGTCTCGATCTCCTGACCTCGTGATCCGCCCGCCTCGGCCTCCCAAAGTGCTGGGATTACAGGCGTGAGCCACCGCGCCCGGCCTGTACCTTTTTTCTTTATAAACTTTTAATTTTTTAAAACTTTTGATTATTGTGTAATAACACTTAGGTTAAAACACAAACACACTATAAAGCTGTACAAAACATTTTCTTTCTTTCCATCCTTATTCCATAAACTTTTTCTATTTTTTAAATTTTTATATCTTTTGCTTTTTAAACATTTTTAAAAATGAAGACTCAAGCACACATATTAGCCTAGGCCTACACAGGGTCAGCATCATCAAGACATTATTAGGTGATACGAATTTTTCAGCTCCATTATAATCTCCTGGGACCACCATTGTATATGCAGTCCGTCTTTGTCTGAACATCAGTAGGCAGTGTGTGACTGTACCTCTAAAGATGACCACAGAGTTGTCAGAATTATGCTAATTCCCACTTCAGTTTGTTTGGATTATTTGAGCTGATGTAATGTTTCCAGTCAGAAGACAAGAATAGAATAGCAGTGCACATTCTGAAAGCCTTATTTTCCTTTCTCCTTCAGGGTTTCATAACCTAACTTGGCATAATAAGTCTCATGTGTTGTGCTCAAACTGCATATAACGCTATATTTATGCCTTATATTTGTAGCCCCTATATTTATACCTTAGTATAAAAGAAATGAAGGAAACAAGTGTGTATCCTCTTCTCTGATTTTTACCCAGAATTACATAGATAGCTTCCTATTGTTTGGGTGGCAAGAAGAATAAATACAGGCATGTATTTATCCCCATGATATGCACTACATACAAATTTTTTAGTTTTTTCTTCACAAAAACCCAATGAGTTAGGTATTATCTAAATTTTTTAAATGGATAAAATGTGGCTCTAAGAGATAGACAATGATGAAGTAGCAGGATTTGCATTTAGACCTATGATCTCTGACTGCAAAGCCCATTCTCTTAGTTCCTACGTAATACAGGCTCCTGGAGCCTACTGGGTTAAGAGAGAGCCATGAAGCTCCTTTTCTGCTTTTCCATTGTTAATGCAGCTCTGTGGTACCTGAAGCACTGCTTTGCATGAAGGAAATGATGTACCTTTTTTGTTGCTTTTTTTTTGCTTTTGTTTTTTTTTCCTTTAAATTTATTTATTTATTCCCAGCTTTACTGATATGTAATTGACCAATAAAAATGGTATATACTCAAGGCTTATAATGCGATGTTTTGATTTATGTATACACTATGAAGTGATTACCACAACCAAGCTAATTAAAATATCCATTACCTCACATAGTTACCATTTTTTGTGTGTGTATGTAGTGAGAACTCTCCTACTCTCTTAGCAAATGTCAAGTATAGAATACATTGTTAATAACTGTAGTCACCATGTTGTACATTAGAACTCCAGAACTTATTCATCACATAATCAAATGTTTGTATCCTTTAACAAACATCTTTCAATTTCCTCCATTCCCCAGCCTCTGGCAAATACCAGTCTACTTTCTGTTTCTGAGTTCCACTTACTTGGATTCCACATACAAGTGCGATCATGCAGTATTTGTTTCTGTCTAGCTTATTTTACTTAGCACAATGTCCTCTAGGTTCATCCATGCTGCTACAAATGACAGGATTTCCTTCTTTCTTACTAATTTTCTCATCCATTATGTATATTTCTCATTAATTATATAGTGCATATCTTCTTTTTCCATTCATCCCTTGATGGACACTTAGGTCTATATCTTGGCAATTGTGAATAATGCTGCAATGAAGATAAAATGCAGATTTTTTTTGAGACCCTGATTTCATTTTCTTTGGATATAAACCGAGAAGTGGGATTGCTGGATCAAATGGTAGTTCTATTTGTAGTTGTAGTTTTTTGAGGACTCTCCATATTGTTTTCCATAATCTCTCTACCAAGTTATAATCCCATCCACAGTGTACAACTGTTCCCTTTCTCCACATCGTGATCAGCACTGATTATTGTTTGACCTTTTCATAATAGTTATGCTGACAGATGTGAGGTGATATATCACTGTTGTTTGGATTTACAGGAAGGAACGTATTTTTGATGTATTAAAACACTACTTTCCTCTGGCTTATGTAAAATGCAGGTACTTTGGGTATTATCAATAAAATACAGGCTCTAAATTTGTAAGAAAGGAATCTCTGAGTGCCATGTGTCCCCCTAAAATATTGATTGTGAATCAAATAACATTCACTATTAAAATAGATGTAGCTAAGAATATGAACCATACAGGTAATTTATTAAGTGCTTACTCTATGCTAGGCACTCCTTTTGCCAAGATACACATGGCATAAAATAGAAAGAACATCTTTCAAATATTCTTAAGACTGTAGTCTTGGGAAACTAAACTCTTGAGATAATTGTATGAAAAAGAGTCTAACACATCTTTAAACAGCTGCCTACCTCTCTCTAAACTAGTTAAGAAAGGGTCTAGTGAAAACATGGGCACCACGTCATCTACCTTGTAAGATTCAGAGTGCCTGAGATAGAATTCTAAATGTCTTTGCAGAGAGAAAAAGCAAAACAAGTTGAAAGATGAAGGAATACTATATCCATGTAAGTCTATGGCCAGTAAAGACACTTTTGGGTATGGACAACTGATTTTATCCTATATGAACTTCTTTTAAAGTAATCATACAAATATATACACCCAGAAAAAATGAAAATTCAATGAGAGAGGGGAGTGGGATATCTGAAAAAGCAACGAGCAAAGAAAACAATGGAATTGAGGCTGAAATAGTAACTATGTAACCTGGCTATAAAACAATGTAATAATTAAGGATCTATCACACAAAACGTATAAAAATGTAAAAATATGGTATATTCATAATATAGAATTCTAACTATACTTAAGTTTAAAATAAAGGTGATGTGCATTGTAGAATGTTTAGTTAATAAAATACAGGGGATATATCTGAATATACTAGCTGAGATGTGTCTCTAAGATATTTTGTTAATTGGAAAATATATAATGTAATTTGTAAAATAGACACCATGTATGTAAGATATTTATATATGAAAAAGAAAATACTTAGGAACAATATATACCAAAATTTGAACAGGTTTTATCTTTGGTTGGGGGGGGGGGATTGCAAGGAAGCAGGGGTTGATGATGAAGAACATCTTTTACATTTTATTTTATTAATTTCCTATAATGTTTAATGTTTTAATAAGCATAAATTAATGTAAAATTTCATTATTAAAATGGCTTTTAAAAATAAAGGATATATCCTGTGGAATAGTGAGAAGTAGCTTACCAGCAGTGATCTTGGACAAGTGCTATTTGAGTTTCATATCTCTTCAGTAAGCTGAAGACTTCGCTATTGACCTCAAAGTTAGTGAGTGTGTGAGTGTGTGCGTGTGTGTGGTTGAAATGTAATACAATGCCATATGTAAAGTGCTAATTACAATGTCAGTGATATAGTGTGCCCTTAACCAATAGTAGTCAATATTATGCAACATATATTCAACGTAGGTAACCATAAACCACTAAAATGAAGTTGTAATCATAGAGCATGTTTGTTTGTTGGTTACTTATTCACCAATGAGCAATGTTGCTTAAGCAATAGTTTTTTTTTTTAAACATTTTTGTTTGTGTTCATACATTTGGTGAAATAAATATAAATTTTTCAAAGCAGTCTGGAGATTATTTATGCTGAACAGTAATAGATCAACAGTAAAATATGCAGGTTGGTAAAAGTTAAAAGACATCTCATTTCTCATTTATAAAAAGAGATATACAAATGTTTGGAGACACTTCTAGTTGAAGATTTTATATATAAGGAAGTAAACATTTTGCCACGTACGGCCAGAATAGTTGAAGTGGGAGTGAAGTCGAGAAGTGGTTTATTCCCCCAAAATGGTGTCTTTCAACAATATTTTAAAAGATAACATATTGGCATTATGGCATTATTACTATAAACCTATTATGAGATGATATTAGAACAAGCAGTGTGTAATTATGCTCCTAAGACATGTATAGGAGGAGCTAGAGCAAAGTGTGGCAACTCTTTTTTTTTCTTTTTTCTTTTTTTTGAGATGGAGTCTCGCTCTGTGGCCAGGCTGGAGTGCAGTGGCGTGATCTAGGCTCACTGCAAGCTCCGACTCCTGAGTTCATGCTGTGCTCCCGCCTCAGCCTCCCGAGTAGCTGGGACCACAGGCGCCCACCACCGTGCCTGGCCAATTTTTTTGTATTTTTAGTAGAGACGGGGTTTCAGTGTGTTAGCCAGGATGGTCTCTACCTCCCGACCTCGTGATCCGCCCGCCTCGGCCTCCCAAAGTGCTGGGATTACAGGCGTGAGCCACCGCGCCCTGCCAAAGTGTGGCAACTCTTCATGCGCTCACACTTCCACCATCCAATGGTGGTTTTTTCTCTCTAGCCCCAGACTCAGTTTTTGTCCTAGGTATGCTCCTTTGATGTTAGATGTAAGCTTGGTCTTTGTTTAATGTTGAAGAAAATGACCCTTGTCTATGCCCCTATTTTTATATAGTCTCAAAAGAATCATATATTTAAAAATGCATACACTTATGTTAAGAATCTTTATGTCTCAATGTTTCTGAAACAATGAGACACATAAAATTTGTGGAAATGGTATCATTGAACTAGAGAGCCAGCTTTGGTAATGGGCATTGGCCACTTTTGACATGGAAAATTATCCTCAGAAAGTATATTTGGTGTTTTCATTATAATATTATAGAAAACATTTATAGAAAAAGGTCCATATGCTTTGGTTTTTTCTTTGTTTGTTTTTTGGTAATCATCTTTATGCCATAGTCCTTACCACTTCTGATGATCAACTGGCTCCTCTTCTGCCCGTCCTCAAAGTGCTAACGTTTTAAAAGATATTCTTAGCATACTTCTTTATTACCACACGTTACTTGCACAATACCATCTACTCATACTACAAAATCAACATCACCATCCCTCTCATGTCTCCAGACCTTCAGATCCTTGTTCCCAGTCTCCTAGTGGATGGCATCACCAGAATGACTTCCCACAGGCACTTAAACTCCCAATGTTTCTATGAGATTTAATTTTATTTTCCAGCCAACTTGTTACCACTGTTTTCCTTACAGATGCAAGCAAACTTTCTCAAACTTTTCATGTTTCTATTTAGCCAAGAATCATCAAGCTGAGTTAATCCTACATCTGAATTATCTCTTAGATCCATCATTTCTTCCTCTTTTTCTCTGCTACTGTTTTGGTTCAGGTTCACTTCTTTTTCAAATGAAATATTGCAATTAGTTATTTAACTAGTCTCCCTTCCTTCAAGGTCTCTATTAAACCACCCTTTAATATCTACTCAGCGATTCTTCTAGAGCCAGGATGACCTACTTAAAAAGAAAACAAAATGAAATGTAGTGACTCCCTATTTCCTGTAAGATTAAGTTTAAATGCCTTAGCAGCACCTTTACGATTTGGCCGTAGCCTGCCTTCTACAAGTTTTTGGCAAGCTCTTCTGTTTCTCCTCTAAAGTAATGCTCCCTGGGGTTCAGCAGTAAGAAGCTATTTTCTTTTTTTCCCCTTTCTTTCTTGACAAGTGAAAATTGTGTATAATTATGGTGTACAGTATAAGGCTATGAGATATGTATACATTGTGGAATGGCTAAATCAAGCTATTTACCATATGCATTATCTCACATACTTGTTTTTTGTGTATGGTGAGAATGCTTAAAATCTACTCTCTTAGCATGGTCTCACCTAAATGTGGAGTGTAAAAAAGTTGACCTCATAAAAACAGAGTAAAATGGTGGATACCTGGGGGGTGGGGGTGGGTGGAGTAGAGAGATGTTCGTCTATAAATATAAAATTTTAGTTAGAGAATAATAAGTTTGTTTTTTCATTCTTACATTTGACATGTCCTTTCTCTGCTCTGTGCTTTGGCACTGTCTGCCCCGAAACAGAGTCTTGCTCTGTCGCCAGGCTGGAGTGCAGTGGTGCGATCTTGGCTCACTGCAACCTCCGTTTCCCTGATTCAAGCAATTCTGCTGCCTCTGCCTCCCTAGTTGCTGGGACTACAGGCGTGTGCCACCATGCCCAGCTAATTTTTTTTTTTTTGTATTTTTAGTAGACACAGGGTGTCACCATGTTGGCCAGGATGATCTGATCTCTTGACCTCGTTATCCTCCTGCCTTGGCCTCCCAAAGTGCTAGGATTTCAGGCGAGAGCTACTGTCCCCGGCCCTGTTCTTTATTCTTGGAAGAACTCCTCTGGCCCATGCACTCGCTGTTAAACTACCAAGCCTCTTTTATCTACCACATCTAAGGATCATCTCTTCTGTTATACCTTCTCTACCTTTCAACTTTGACTATGATTGCTGGAATGTTACACATAGTGCTGGTTGCATCACACTGTGATGGCTTAATTGATGCCTCCAGTAGACTGTGAACTTCTCGAGAGCCAGGACCATGTGCCATTGATGTTTGCATTTCTTTATTCCACTCAATATTCTTGTAGTCTCACTATACAGCTATTTTGTTCATAAGACAAAAGAAATTGGAGTTGTTAGTCTTGAACAGCTCTGGGGACTTTGCTAAGGAACCTTCCTGTTTTTTCCAGATTTATATTCTCTTTTAGACATTGCCCTACTTCCTTCCTAAGTAAAAAGCAAGGACTGAGGGAATAAGAATATTTAAGACAGTGTTAATGATGATTACAGCTGAAACCTGCTTTGATTCTTTACCCACACTGAGATGTTCCGGAGAGGCTTCCTGACTGTCAGCACCACTTGAAGCCTTTCCCATTATATCACTGAAGGCAAATAATTCATTGCATTTGGAAGCTAAGCTGTTTAATAGCTAAATTTATGCTCATCCTTTGTTAACTTAAGTTCAACCACTTACTTTATTTGCCATATATTTAGGTAGTCACAGCAGCACTTTCAAAAATATATGCTTGCTTTCTTTCCTTTTCAACATTTCAATTCATGTTACATTGTTTGGAGTTCAATATATATTGATGCTATCCTTAATTTAAATTTAAAAAATTATTTTATTGTGGTATGAGCACTTAATGTGAGTTCCACCCTCTTAACAAATTTTTAAACTGTAAAATACAATATTGGCTATAAGTACAAATATTGTACAGCAGATCTCTGGAATTTATTTCAACCTGATTAACTAAAACTTTATGCTGATTTTCTCCCCATTTTCTTCTCCCCCCCTTTCCCCCACAGCATGCTTTTTTTTAATTGTTTGCTTTATGTTTGTGGTTATATTGAAGGGAGATTTTCTTTCAAGAATGCTTTATGCTCTTAAATCCGATTATAAATTAATAATTTACATAAAATATTATGTAGTGAGATTCAGAGGTAAAAATATCTGGTGATGGCAACAGCTAAGACGACTATTGAACAGTGTTCCAGGTACTGTCCTTAGTAATTTGAACGGAGTGCCCTATTTAATCCTCACAACAGCCCTGTGAAGAAGATTGATATTATTCTTCTATTCCCTAGCAGAGAGAAACAGCAAAGCTTAAACAAGTTAAGTAACTTGCCCACATCACACAGCTGTTAAAGATCAGAACCTGGACTGGGATGCAGGCAGTCTGACTCCAGAGTGCACTCCCATAATTACTACAGCTGTGGATAACATAATTTAGAACGAAACAATTTTTATTCTACCTGAAAATCAGAGGTTTGTCTGTCAGAGGAGTCTTAGCAACTTTTTGAATAGATTGATTCTTCCTTCTTGAAACCATATTCACTACTTCCACAAGTTTTACTTTCATTTCCCCCTATGCTACTGGTAAATTGAACTGTAAATCCCTCTTCTCCTCCTTCTTTGGGATAATTTCGTTACTGCTTCATTAGCCAGTGCATCATGAAAGCATCTCAATACAGCCCTTTGCTGATGCTGAGATATAAGCACTAAGCCACTACTAAATGCGTTCCTGTATTTATTCTTTTTGCCACTCAAACAATGGGAAACTGTCTAGATAATTCCAGGCAAAAACCAGAGAAGAGGATACACATGTATTTGTTTTATACTGAGGCATAAATGTAGGAACTGTGATAAGGGCAATGCTTATGTAACTAGGCAAGTGCAGATTCAGATGTTTAATCAATTAGATTTTATTAACACACACACACACACACCCAGTCTCCCAAATCCAAAGGTATGTACTATTTTTACTGATTAATGTTAGTTTTAAATTTTACATTATAGCTACTCTGTGTTATAGAAAAATAGTATGTTTTGAAATGCAGTACCTTCAGAAAATGAGTGGGAAAGCTGAAGTTGTTTTTATTAGTTTTATAACTACAACGAAAAATACTAACTCTGGAACTGCTAAGGATAATCCTTTTGATGTGAGAGTAAATATTTTTCCATAATGGAATGGCTTTATTGTCAGGATAGATTGGAAATGTATTGCTTTTTTCTTAAGAAAAGTTATATATTCCTATGCATAATCCTCCTCTCCCAAGGAATATTTTTCCTCTCAACTTTATCCTATTAGAAATTAATATTTAGTCCTTATTAAAAATTACTTGTGCTAAAGCAACCATTTTGCTGTTATTAGTCATTTCTACTGTTTGAATGTGGTCCATTTCTGCGATACTATTTTGGTATGAAGAAAATCTGTAAACAGGAAACAGTTTGGGTACATAGGGGAAAGGAGAGATACCAAAGCAAGGGTTGAGCAAAAGTGAAAGGGAAGTACTTACAACTAAAAAAAAGTTGGCAGCAAAGATAACCTTATGTCAATTTCCTATATTTTCCCCAAGACCACTAATGGCCATCTGATAGCCCCATTTGACTCCACAGCAGGGTGTTTGCTTATTGTGGGGAGCAGACACTTTAAAAGGACTGACTGCATACATGAGGCTGGTCCGTGTTTCTCTTAGATGTGACCTTGCCCTGACAATAATCCAGAGACTGATTCTCCATTGGTCAGTGTTATCTAGTCTTCCTTCATCTCTGCACACAATGGCCCTCTGCATCTTTCCATGAAGGCATTGCTATTGCCTTGGGGATCACAGCAGATGCAACTGTACTCGAGCTAGCAGCCTGAAAGAGTTCACAGTTTTTTTTTGTTAGCCTACCCAAAGTTTCAGTTTTGGCTTTTCAGGGTGCTGTCATGGGATACAAACGCATGATGAAGTTGCGTTTTATCTCAGATGCAATGAATTTTCATGGAGACAAACTTGCAGGGTTTTTAAGCTCAGCATTATTAGGAAGATTACAGCTTCAGCTGGTATTCTTTCTGTGGTGAGAACAGTCCAACCACACTCATGTTACCTCAGTTTGAACAGGCAAATAGGAGACTGCTTCTTGGCTTGAAAAGAAGGATTACAAGATCTAAGAGCTTTTGTTCTAGTTTAGATGACGAAGGTTCTCTGCATCCATGTCCCTGGGGGAGCCCATTTTTTTCCACATTCCAAGCACTTGGCTGTGTAATCCTGGGCAAAACTTCTCCCAGGCAAGATCTCCATATGTATTATTTGGTTGCTTTCTCTAATTGTCCTCAAACATCAGCTTAGTATTCACAATAATAGCTACATTTATTGAGCCCTTTCCAAATGCTAGCCGCTGTTCTAAAGGTTTTACCTGTTTAGCTCACTCAATCCTCACAAACTTATGAAGTAGATATCATATTGCCTACATTTTACAGATTCAGGAAACAGAGGCAGAGGGAAGTTAACTAACTTGACCAGGGGCACACAGCTTGGCACTGTCAGAGCTGGGAGGGAATTCCAGGGAGTCTGGCTCTAGAATTTATGGTCTTGCTCTCCAGGGATTGAGAGCGCATCCTTTCAGTAACAAGTGGTTGAGTAAAATGCTATTTTCAGGTCACATTTGTATCCTAACAAGAGTCCCACACAGCTAAGTCTAGGGAAATGTCCCTGGAACACAGCTATAATTCCTAATGGGCCTGAATTTTAAAAAGCTTTCCAGGAATGACCATTCATTTTAAGAACAGTGTGGAAGGAGACTGGAGGGTCCAATGAAGCTGCTGAGTAGTAATCAGGCTGGTATCTGAGACAAGACTCAGAACTGGTTCTCCAGGGGCATGGCAATATAAGTCTATTGTGAAATGTGGCTTTTTAATGGGTAGCTGGGGACTCCATTCAACAGCCTTACCTTAAAACAGCAAGTCCGCATATTGAATGGTTTACTGGTCTTGGCTATTTTAGTTCCCGTGAGTCCTTAGTTCTGTTAGCTCCTGTCTTTGATTCTTCCATGTCAGGATAAGAAGTTACTGCTTTAACTACAGGCCAGTGTGGTCATTGTGGCCACTGGTTCTTCTGTATCTCTGTGCAGATCGAAATACAATTCTTTCCTAAGAAATAATTTTGGGGTCCCAGGAGAACAGTGTCTGCATGTGACTCTCATAATCCACCCTGAAGTGACCTCTCAGTCATTGACCACATGTTGTTGGTTTCTCTAGAATTGACAATTACTTAAAGTCACGTTCCTAGATCACATGTTAAGCCCTGCAAGGTAAAAAATTATGTCTTATTCAATATATTCATTGCTTATTATAGGTGATAGTAAACATGTTATTTTGTTTTGACCTGTTAAAATATACCAGAGTCTCTTTGCAAAACTAACTTTTCTAATATGGCTGTAATATGGATAACGAAATAGTCTAAAGGGTGTCAGTTGACCTATGTCTGAGAATCACAGTTTATTTCATATTTATATATTTCTTCTAACAAAATGGGATACATGTGCAGAATATGCAGGTTTGTTACACAAGTATACATGTGCCATGGTGTTTTGCTGCACCTATTGACCCGTTCTCTAAGTTCCCTCCCCTCACCTCTCCACCCCTCAACAGGCTCTGGTGTGTGCTGTTTGCCTCTCTGTGTCCAGAGAATCATACAGTTTTAAAGCTTAGGGTAATTTTGAACTAGAAAAAGAACATAATGATTTATAAAATTTGATTTCAAAAGTGTTTGAATTTTTGTGCTAAGAAGTAATTACTTTGGTTTATATTTGAATTTACTTTATTCATGCTGGGCGGCCTTTTCTTCCATTAAGCAATGGTTTTATATAATTTTTAGGTCATATTTAGTAGTTTTTCCACCCACATCTCCCTTCTTCCATTGTTATACAAAAATATAAGTGGTAAAATATATTGGCCCGATGCTGATGGTGCTTTTAAAATATAATTATTTAATTCTGAGACTCTGGGAGGGGGGGCTTAGATCTCTGCTTTGGGTGTTCTTCTCAGATGTGGTGCTTTTAAAAAAAAGTGTAATTATTTAATTCTGAGACTCAGAGAAGGCTTGGATCTACGCATTGGGTGTTATTCTCAGATGCAGAGATGTAAATGCCATTTTTCTGTTCTGTTTTCAGGTCACATGTGCCAATTTAACGAACGGTGGAAAGTCAGAACTTCTGAAATCAGGAAGCAGCAAATCCACACTAAAGCACATATGGACAGAAAGCAGCAAAGACTTGTCTATCAGCCGACTCCTGTCACAGACTTTTCGTGGCAAAGAGAATGATACAGATTTGGACCTGAGATATGACACCCCAGAACCTTATTCTGAGCAAGACCTCTGGGACTGGCTGAGGAACTCCACAGACCTTCAAGAGCCTCGGCCCAGGGCCAAGAGAAGGCCCATTGTTAAAACGGGCAAGTTTAAGAAAATGTTTGGATGGGGCGATTTTCATTCCAACATCAAAACAGTGAAGCTGAACCTGTTGATAACTGGGAAAATTGTAGATCATGGCAATGGGACATTTAGTGTTTATTTCAGGCATAATTCAACTGGTCAAGGGAATGTATCTGTCAGCTTGGTACCCCCTACAAAAATCGTGGAATTTGACTTGGCACAACAAACCGTGATTGATGCCAAAGATTCCAAGTCTTTTAATTGTCGCATTGAATATGAAAAGGTTGACAAGGCTACCAAGAACACACTCTGCAACTATGACCCTTCAAAAACCTGTTACCAGGAGCAGACCCAAAGTCATGTATCCTGGCTCTGCTCCAAGCCCTTTAAGGTGATCTGTATTTACATTTCCTTTTATAGTACAGATTATAAACTGGTACAGAAAGTGTGCCCTGACTACAACTACCACAGTGACACACCTTACTTTCCCTCGGGATGAAGGTGAACATGGGGGTGAGACTGAAGCCTGAGGAATTAAAGGTCATATGACAGGGCTGTTACCTCAAAGAAGGTCACATCTGTTGCCTGGAATGTGTCTACACTGCTGCTCTTGTCAACTGGCTGCAAAATACACTAGTGGAAAACAATCTGATGTAATTTCTGCCCAGTCAGCTTCATCCCTCAGTATAATTGTAAATCATCACAGATTTTGAAGTCACACCTGAAGACATGCTCTCACATATAGAGGTACACAAACACACTGTCATGCACATTTCAGCTTGCATCTATCATGATTCCTGTTGAGAGGGCTTTCATTGTCTGACTCATAATGGTTCAGGATCAACTATCATCAAACGGAAGGATTAACTAGACAGAGAATGTTTCTAACACTTGCTGTTATGGAAATCTCTTTTAAAGTCTTGAGTACATGCTAATCAATAATCTCCACTCATGCATTCCTACTGCTTGGAGTAGCTGTACTGGTAAATACTACTGTAGGAGTATCTGCTTGTTAAAATGGAAAAATGTGTCTTTAGAGCTCAGTGTTCTTTATTTTACAAACACAACAAAATGTAGTAACTTTTTTCCAGCATACAGTAGGCACATTCAAAGTGGTCCAAAATGGCTCTTTTTTCTTTGAAAGGGGCCTGTTCTCAGTAAAGATGAGCAAACATTTGGAATTTACATGTGGGCAGACATTGGGATAACAACTTTCATCACCAATCATTGGACTTTTGTGAAGTCGACACCAGCTAAGGCTGCTTAAAATAAGTTCTGATCATTATATAAGAAGGGAAATGCCTGGCAGACACCATGTAAGTTATAAGTGTCTGTCTTATCTTTACTACACATATTGTAACAAATTCAATATCCTAGTCTTCATTTGTATGAATGGTTTGTATTGTACATAGTTTAACCAAGTGTTATTTGAGCTGCTTATTAATATTAACTTGTACTTGTCTCTCTGCTTGTTATTGGTTAAGAAAAAAGGATATGAGGAATTCGTTTTATCAATGTAGCTGTGAACGCCATTAAAAAGACAAACTTAATGTACAGAGCATTTATTCAGATCAAGTATTGTTGAAAGCTATACATATACAACATTACAGTCTGTCTGTATTTAGATATTTTATTTCTGGACAAAATGAAATGTACATAAAAATAAAACACTTAAAGTTGAGTTTCAATATGTACTTGTGTAAGATGGTGATTTAAATGGTTCTGACAAGAAGAATGTGCTGGAATACAGTCTTGGCTTTGCATCTCATATCTCTAAATTTGTACAGAACTATCTAAACTGCTGTTAGTTGCCCAGTCAAAACAACTTAAGAGTTTCAATCTGAAGCCTGGGGAATTTGTGGCGTATAGCATTGCATACATTTTTGGTTTGGTGTCATGCTAGTTATTCAGGAATTCCAAAAATCAATGAACATAAGGAGATAATTGAGGTCTCCTAAATTAATTATATATAGTTGAATTATTTCCTGACCAGTCTTTATTTAGCAGAAGAACGGAAGTGAAAGCATTCTTTTTGCTTTAGCAGAGTCAAGATGCCTGAAGATTGTGGCTGAATTATCCTGATTATACTGTAATGACTCAACTCAACTGAAGAAATTGTGATAACATTGGAGGGCTTCAATGCTCAATTTACCTATAGCAGATTGGATCAACATATATATATATATATATAGCATTGTTTATGGACATTAACTTTATTTAAAAAAATAATTGCTGTACACAATCTCAGCAAAATAACCAGATGAAGAAATATGGGAGGTGACCAATTTTTAAAGCCATGAGTTGGGAATCGGAATTTGAATTGTTTCAAAGGTTAACAAACTATGTCAAATTAAGAACACAAATTCATTATCATCTTCCCCTTATGGTACTTAGAAATAAGTCTGTTTTCATACAGAAAATAATGAAAGTACTGCAAGAGAAACAAAACCAGAATTCTAAAGTGAGAACTCAATAACCGATTTGATTAACGAGAGTCAACTGCAAATCGAGCACTCATTACTCTGTTAAACGTCCATTTCTTGAAATGCTCCAAAATATCTCGACCATTTATATCAATATAGTTGTTATTAATTAATTTACCATGGAATTTAGAAGCTAATGTTAGAACAGCGTCTCTTTGGTACAACAGGCAGTAAGACCTTAATGAGTCCTGGCTGCTGAACATACTTGCCGTAGATAAATCTTGTCTGTCATTCTGGAGTTTACTTATCAAAAGTGATCACTTAGGAATCAGTTGGCTCTTAGCAAACATGAGAGTAAGTAAGAAAGGAAAAAATATATTTTTAAAGGATCATTCGATTAGTGGACTATAAGTCTCATTGTATGGTCTGATCTGTCATTTTGTAATACAAAATTCAAAGTAAGATAAAAATGTACTTCAGTCTCCAACCCTCTATCTTGCATTCTAACCTCCCAGTGAAATGTAGCTTATACAGTTTTATAAACACACAGAACACAGCTAACTAACATTCATAGACTGAAATGTTTTACTGAGATTTTCTTTAGAAGAAAAACAAAATAAGAAGAAAAGATGTAGCAAACTTCCAACAAGCATTTTAATTTTAAAAAATCCAAACCTTCAGGACCCTTATTCTGGGCCGGTACACACTCATCCCAAACTTCTATATCAACAACACCTCTATCTGTAATAGAGAAAAATTATTATGATATAGAACTTTGATTCAAAGAAATGTATTTGCACCCATTAAATTCTTCCTTTCTTAGACAAGGAAATGGGTGAAGGAAGATGATCAATGTCAAAGATCAAAGGCTCAGAGGAAAACTATTAGACCAACTTGTTGCTTAAACAAACTGGTTAAGTTTTAACTGTGTTAGAAAATGCTTTTGTTATTTGCAAAATAAACTTTAAGCAACACTAAGAAAAATAACATTCTCTAGAATCCTAAATGTTATTTCACGCCTTTGCTGAAGTATAGAAAAAAAAAAAAAACTTCCAGGTGGAAGTGGTTAGTATCTGATGCAAACATGGGTTTGTCATCTCCTATTGTTCGTTTCAAAAACATTTTAGTAAAATCAAAATTATTATAAAGTATTGATTGTTGTAGCTTCTTGCCTCATGGAAGAAAAATGATACAAATTACTGGTTTATTTCTTTATAAAACAAAAAAAATGAATTGTCATGTTCTCAGTTGGGCATTTTTGGGTCCATGGCTCTTGAGAGAATTTCTCTGAACGAGTGGAAGGGGCATACCTGGTAATGTCACACAGTAAAGTTCTGGAAGTGATTACTTTGCAAGTAATTGAGATACTTGTTAAATTTAAAAGTGTGGACTGGGAATCTTCAGGTTCCTACATTTCAGCAATAAATTGTAAGCCATATTTTTGCACAGAATAGATTAAAAAATCATGAGAAGCCTGAGAAAGTGTTTTCTTTTCACTTTTTTCCCACTGCTTTATATGTAAGAAGCAGCCTAACGAATAAACAGCTCTTTGGAAAAGCAATGTCCATCTTCACCATCAGCTTTGAATGCCCAGTTTTAGCCTGAAAGAAATTCTAATGGCTGTATTTACAAACCATTGGAAGACGTGGTTGATATACCAGTTTTAGAACTTTATTTACCTGTTCAACTATCAATCTATTTATTTTACATTTATTTCTTTTATGTTTTTCAAATAAAATGCAAGTTAGTATATCGATTCAAATATTTAAAAATAAACAATTTGCATAAAAATTATGACCACTTATCGAATCTCTAGACGATAAAAATTGAGTATAGGCTGAATACAAAAATTGACTATAGGCTGAATCAAATCCTGAAAAACTTATTGCAAGGTCAGGGTTTCCTCAGGAGTCCCATGCATATGAAAGAATAATTGCGGGGGTTGGGTACATAAGACAAAAAGTCTAAAATTGCAGTGTATCATTAAGTTTTATATACAATAATATCAGAAATATTTTACTTAACAAATTTCTAATTTCTGTTTACTAGGATGGGAAAGACAGAAACCTCCTAATAAAAGTTTTAGTTAGGATTTGCTCCATGAGCAAGGTCTAGAGAAACAGCCTTAAGGTAGGGGAGTACTAGCGCCAAGCAGCTAGCCAGGTGTCCCATGCCTGACCAAAAGTACTTTCATAATTCTGCATCAGTGATAATATGCCTTTTATCACTGATGGTTTGCAGGATAACTGTAAAGCTCCCAGATGTGATGGCTGTGGAAGGCCTAGAGACTTTCTGTTGGTGGCTGGAGTAGCTGTTGCCATCAGAGGCCAGGTGTTGTTACCCAAAATTCTAGCTACTGAATTAGACATACAGCTCTGTTCACATCCTCACCCAAAAGTCTCTGGCTTTTTATTTCCTGATCTTAGGAGTTCAAAGGGACAAATAGAATGCAATTCTTCTACTCAAACACAAGAGTAAACTTGGCCCTTGTGATTGTGATAATTTAAAGAAACAATGCAAGAAAGTTGTTAGAATGCAGCTATTATTGAACACTTTTTTTTTTTTTTTTTTTTGAGATGGAGTCTTGCTCTGTCACCCAGGCTAGAGTGCAGTGGTGTGATCTCGGCTCGCTGCAACCTCCGCCTCCCAGGTTCAAGCGATTCTTCTGCCTCAGCCTCCCTAGTAGCTGGGATTACAGGCCGGCACCACCACATCTGGCTAATTTATGTATTGTTAGCAGACATGGGGTTTCACTATCTTGGCTAGGCTGGTCTTGAACTCCTGACCTCCTGATCCATCGCAGCCTCCCAAAGTGATAAGTATTTTATTTTTAAATAAAAAGTGTACCATTGTTTCCATTACTGCCAAAATTTACCATGTCAATTTTCTGAAGTCCAGTTTTATTACCAAAATCAATTTGTTTTGCATTTTATAGCAATTTTTGATAGAAAGCATGGCCAAATGACATTGCCTAAGCAGGTTAAAAATATTTCATAAACTTTGTAAGAGAGGTAAACAATTGCTATTCTCTTTTATTAACCCCCTTAACCCAAAAGAGAAAGGGGTACAAGTCCATGATAATGGCTAATATTTGTTGAACATATAAGGGTGGGCTGTTTACTGTGCTAGGCATTTCTACTTATTCCCTCACTTAAGCATCATGACACTGTGAGGAAGGTGCTCTCATGCCCATGTTACAAGAGGAGATTGATGCTTAGAAACATGAAGTAAGCTCCCTGAAGTAGCACAGCTCTTAAGTGATAAATCAGGAAGTCAAAACCCATCTCTAGACTCCAGAAACTGACTTTTTAAACTGTTACTCCTCTCTGTGATTCTATTTTCAAATTGCATTGAAAACCCTTCTACCCAAAATTGGCACATTTAATGTAAACATAAGCATGGTATCATTATATCGAAAAGAGATGAATAATTCATTTAATTCATTTATTTTTCTTCGGCTTTTTGCTATTTTTCTTATTTGCTCAGTTCCCCCTCATAATCCTGTGGCGAATTCCAGCCCTGGTAGCTCTCAGGCAGAAACCAGCTATACAACGTAGTCGCCTCTGCCAATACACTGCTGCGGTAGCTAGCATTGTTCCCCAAACTACTTTTTATAAAATCATTTTTGATTTAGGGCCAGAGTTGTTTCTGAGCTTGATACATATGAAAGTTGCAGGTCAGGGATAAATGGAGCTATAATGTAATTCAGAATTACTCAAGATTCCTTCACAGGAATCTCATTTCAGGGAAATACTACTGCATGCTTAGGAAACTTTCAGCAACGTGACTTAAGTTTTCCTCAAAAATGACTTAGATAATTTTAATGTGGCTTTTTTTCAACTGTATTTATTTCATATCATAGTGAGTCTTTCTGCCCTTCTGCTACAGGCTTTGAATTGGGTATTCTCATGGAGTCAAAACAAAAACACATGAGGGTATTTTCTGTAAAAAGCTTAAGTGAGTTGAGGATACTTGAAAAGGTTGCTCAAATCCTGTCTTCTGATATGTTTCATTTTCCTTGCTTTCAAGGTTTTATTCTTAAACACACACACACACACCAAAAATGGTAACAATTTCCTTATTTTACTTTCTCAAGTTTGTTAGAAACCCAGCTCTATACACAAAACAGGAATTGGAATACACTGAATGCTTGTGGCTGCTGGGCCCTGGTACTCTATGACAGTGACACTTATACTCACTTACTTTTTGTAACTTATTCACGTTTTGCTCATGTATAAAATTAACATTCTTTAAGAGAACCATAGGTGTGAAGGCAACTCGTACTCCATTATGTTAACAGAATCATGTTCAAATTCTAGCATGTTGTAAATAATCTGTGAACTCAATGTATGAACTCTGTTATTAACTGAACCTGGTCACCTTTTCATTTTTCCCCTAATTTTGGAAAAAAGTGAATATTATTATTGAAACGACACATGTTCAAATCTAAACTATTTCACTCTCTATAAATTACAAAACACTAGAAGTGTAGTTGAGCTTAAAATGATCTTCGTTTTCTTTGGTTCACAGGATTTTTGTTTGTTTTCATCAGGTATTTGTGAGGTATTACTCTTGCAGTTACTCTTTAGTGGGGCCTTTTGCAGTATGTGCCCCCAATCCCCATACACACATTTACCTATTTGTACCTTGTGGGCTTCCCCCAACTTAGGCAACTACAGCTTCCCACATTCAGGCCTCTGCTGTAGCAGGGCCAAAAAACAAATAAGGACATTGGAAATTCTTGGCAAATTTATTTTGAAAATTTGGCAGAGCTAATGATCTTGTCATAAAAAGTTTTTCTGTTTGTTGCTTTGTTTTCTTTCCACTTGAGTTATGTATATCAAAAGGAATGCCTTGAAGCACGAGGATATAAATTCTGCATCATATCTAATAGAGTTTCTTGGAAAAAGTTAAGGTCATGCAGAGCCAGTTCCTCCTCACTCATTCCACCAACTCAAAATAGGCGTTCTGTATTCACACTGTGAGGAAAAGGAATTCACTAGTGGAGGCAAGATTATAAATGCCGGGGTGGCCCTGGGAAAGGGCCTTGACCTCTTGGGGCTTCGGGATCTGACAGCAGGGGGATACTTCCTCCCGGAATGGAATATGGGGAAACAGCAAGTCTTGCAGCAGAGTTGAGATGGCTGTATGCAGTAGCTAGGCCATTGGGAAAGGGGTGTCAAAAGTCTCATGAGAGCAGCAGGAAGTTTTCTGTTGTAGCAGAGTGGCATAAACTTGATGGAACCCAGAGTACCAAAGAGGCCTTGAGATTGGAACAAGGAGTATGCAGGAGCCATCTACCAGACCTGACTACTGCAGACTAGACAGGATGTGAGTTTCTGGGATGCCAGTGTGGGCTCATAGTGATTGAGAATTGGGTACCAGCTTCTGCCAACACCATGGCATTTTACATGCCCTGTGAAAGTTGTATGCAACCTTTGGAACAGGTTCGAATAATCCCTAGATAGATTGAAAATGACTTCGATTGGCTGAGATTTTGTGTGTTCTCCATGTGGCAGAATTTGGGTTTAAGACAAAAAGTTAAGCTACAGAAAGGTAAAATCACTTTTTCTACAGTTGATTATGTGACTAATTAACATCAACTAGATGTTATTTTATTCATTTGATGAAATTTGGTGGTATATATTTTGGGAAAAGCAGAATGGTAGCACACTGTGGAACAGAGGTTTTAATATAGAGACACCTATATTGAAGGACAAGATAGCCTATTAAAACGTAGAGAGGATTTTGCGACCTTTATGATGCTTCCCATCCAATAGAAATTCAACATTTTAATATTGGCTTAGATAATTTTCATAAATAATGGTTTTAGATTCAAAGGACAATTACAGAAGCATGAAGGAGATGGGTCAAGGGTAAATACGTTTGCAAATCACATCTTCAACATTCTTCCCCCCTTCGCCTTCTGGAATGGAATTTTAATACTTTGTGGGTAAGTGTGGAACTTAGTTTCAAACACCGACATACTGAAAGGAACAGAAGATTTTTTACACTTTGTGGATAAGTGTAGAACTCAGTTTCAAACACTGACATACTGAAAGGAACAGAAGTTTTAGGGAGTCTTACACACCTGTGCTATGGAGATGCATTGCACTGGGAATGGGACTCAACCTAACTCATCAGCTGCACATCTAACACTCTTCTGTTATACCAAACTATACTTTCTCCACTCTCTCTGAGAGGTCCTACTTGTATAATTGTAAAATAATCTTTCTATATTAGGGTCATGCTCTACACATATGTCCCAAATTCCTAAATTTCCACAGACATAGTAAAATTTCCATTGCCTGGTAAATTTCTATTGCCTGGTAAATTTTGTTTTCTTTGGATCACAAGATTTTTGTTTTGTTTTCATCAGGTATTTATGAGGTTTTCCTCACAAATATACATTGCCATAGTAAATTTCCATGCTTGGGCCTCTGAAATAGGACATGAAGGAGGCTAAGAAGGAGACAGAACTAAGCTATTTGTGTAATTTTCTATCTTAGCATTCATGTATTCATTTGAGATATTTACTGAATGTCTACATGTGTCATGTGCCAGGTTAGGTACTGAGTATATAGCAGTGAACAACGTAAACAAAGTCCCTGACTGACTTCGTAGAGCTTAGAATCCAGTGAGACAAGACAGCACTCACTAAATAAACACTTAGTACATCTGGTGGTAATGAGTGTTATGAAGACAAAAGAGAGGTATGATGTAGTGGTTTATTCGTTTCTTTTTTTTTTTTTTAATTGATGGTTTGGAAAGGTGGCTTTTCTATTCTGTGGTAACATTTGAAGGAAGTGAAGGAGCTAGTCATAAGGATATCTAGTACAAAAGCATTCCAAAAAACAGAGCATAGCAATTCTAAGTGTCTGAGGTAGGGGCTCACTTGGTGTGGTTTTGGTGAAAGGCAAAAGGAGTAGCTGGAGCGGAGTGAACACTGGACAGAATCTTAGAAAATTAGCTAAGAAAGGGAGCAGAATGTTGGCTTTACTTATGAATGTAAAATAAGTCTTCAGAACTAGTGCTATTACCTGCCTTACCTTTATGGACCACTCTGTACTGTGGAAAATGGATTGTAAGTGGGAAGGGTGGCTGCATTGAGGCAAGATGTGAAGCTAGCATAACACAGAGGAGAGATCATGAAGGCTTAGATTTAGACCATGGTGGTAGCAGTGTTGGCAATGAGGAATGATTAGATTCTCCATATAGGACAAAAGTGGAGCCTAGGATTTACTGGCTGAATTGGTTATGATGTGTGAAAGAGAGAGTTAATGATGCCTTATTTATTTTTTATATTCAGGTTACAAATAAAGATAGATGCTTTATAAAAGCAAACATTGGAAAATCTGCTTTGACATTAGTAGAAAGTTACAGATGTGCATGTTCCTTCTGATCTCTATTACACTTGATCTATCTCTTTGGAATCCATAGAAGGGAAAAATTAATTTTATATTTTGAATACTCTATATCTTCTTTGGGTCCATTCTGATAGTCACTTAATTGCTCTTAGAAGCATTGTGAGATTTACACAGTTATTTTCTTTAGATGCCACTATTTAAACATATATGAAGAATTCATTCAACAAGTGTAAAACTTGCTTAACATTGATCCATTGTTGAAAATTTGAGAGAAAATTTACTATTATGTAAATTGAAAGGGACAAGTAAATAAAAAAAGAACATGTAAATTTCTTTATGTTCCATTTTAAACCATTATTTCTTATTCATATCTAAGTAGATCTACATATAACCTGCCAATAAGGCAGAGGTTCTGAATTTGGCTTTCAGGGAGACCATGAAACTTCCCAAATTGTGCATATATTCCTTTTTCTTGGAAGAGAGATTCTATTTTCCAACATATTTACAAAAGGGTTTTTAAAAGTTAAAAATGTTAAGAACAACTAAATTGAATGGTTAAGGAATTAGAAAATGATTGGTGGGACTGAAGCTACTCGCTGATTAGCTAAATTAATAACGGAAAATTTTGAAATATTTTTGGAAGATTACTTTAAAATTATCTATTTTACACTTAACCATCTGCAATTTAAAAAATTAGTTTTGAGGTGGCTGGACGGTTATAATTTTTGTGTATTTTTAAACTTCTGAATAAAAGTTCAATGAACAAAACAATAATTAAACTTAAAATATTACATCATCCTAAATTGTCTAGAAACATACTTGGGGAATACCTTAAAATCAGGTGTTGTCACCACAATTACTTGTTAATCTACAAAACCTTTTCAAAATCTTGAGCACTAACACTGTACTTGTACTCAGCTTTCCCTGAAATGTGCAATTAAACTGAAAACCAGGAAAGAAACTACAAATCATAGGATGGAAAGGCTATAATAATCTGTCTAGAAAAAATTAATTGATTATGTAATTGGGTATGCCATTGTACACTGGCTAACACATTTAATTCATATTGATGTACTTTAGTGGGACAATTGATTCAAAAGTATTGTGCTTGAAGATTAAATATGTAGAACTGATATTTACTTAGAAATGTAAATATATGTGGTGGTTGAATAGTCAGCTATAGCCATCAGTTGATGCTGACTCTCCTCGTTTATTGTTTAAAAACAAAACAAAATAATAACAAGTGTAATTGTTTCATTTCATATGTGGAAATTGATATTAATATTTATAGGCCTCTGGGATAGCATTTAGTATTCTGCTGTAGAATAATAGTTTGGTAGTTATAACAGTTAAGTGTCTTAAATATTATATGTATCCCTTAATATATTTCTGCTGATAAGGGATCCTGGGGATGATGTAGTTATCAATGCCAAATAAAGACTACTGCAGGAATTAATAATTGAAACACTTATTAACTGTATTTGTATCTTTTTTACAATGATGTGATTTAATTTGATGATAACATTCAATGATATTGACTATTTCCAGCATATTTGAATGGCATAAACCTGACTTTCAAATTTGTGGTCAGCTCATTTTGACTTACATCTTTCTAGTTGTAAAAGGTGTGTTAGTCTTGAAAACAAAATGAAAATAAATGTATAAAGGATACAAAATTGTCTTTAACTCTAATATTTATATGACTAAAATTCCTGAGTTAGCAATGAACTTTAAGTTATCTAGTGTTCTTTTCCGGCACTGCTGTAGCAGACACTGATACCGTCCTGTCTATGTCACTACTTTCCTTATCACTGCAGTCCACGTTAGCTCAATTTCCAACTGCCAGCATGTGGATTTCTTTTCCTGAAGGCTTTCTTTGTCTGCTGGAGCCTGCTCTGCTACCTGTACAGCAGGACAGAAGTGCTCAGGAAATAATGCTGTTTGGTACCCAAGAACAGGCTTCCACAAGTTACCTGAGAAGTCCTCATCCAATGAGCTCAAGAGGGATAACTTTGATGCGTGTATTGTATACGGATTCACCAAACCCCACAGTGGTAACTTGCCTGATGGAACACACTTTACTAAACTACTTTTTTCTGCTTCAAATCTTCACTTCCTTACTTCTTCATTATTGATGCCTAATATAATCACCTTTAATATAAATTACTTTCATTCAAACCTTTGTCTCAGGAAATGCTTCTAGGGGAATGGACACTAAGATATATATAGATTGAAAAAAATTTATTTGATCATGATATTTGCTCTCAATCACAAATATAAAATGATATCTTTTGTGAATGTATATTTTAAAAATCACATTTATCGAGGTATAATTTACACACAATAAAGTACAATCATTTTAGTTGTACAGTTCAATAAATTTGATACAACTATGTAATTTCCTTCATTATAATCAAGATATGGAACATCTCTCTCTAAAACATTCCCTCATGCCCCTTTGTAGTCAATCCCCATGACCCCCACTATCGATTCCTCACTATTGATTAGGTTTCTTATTCTAGAATTTTATATAGAAGGAATCAGAGTATATACTCTTTTGTCTGGCTTCTTTAACTCTGCATTATGTTTTTGAGATTCATTCATTATGTTTTTCATGAATCAATAGGTTTTACTTATTGCTAAGTAGTATTCCATTGCATAGAAATGCTACAATTTGTGTATGCACTTATTTGTTCATGGGCATTTAGGTTGCTTTCAGCTTTTGGCTATTATGAATAAAACTGCTTTGAATATTTGTGAACAAGCCTTTGTGTGGACCTATGTTTCATTTCTTTTGGGTAAATACCTAAGAAGGGAATTCTGGGTTGTATAATAAGGGTATGTTTACCTGTAAGAAATATTTAACTGGTTTACAAAGTCGTTTTATACATTTTATATTCCCACCAATGGTCTATGTGAGTTAGAGTTGCCCCAGGGCTTTCCCAACAGTAGGTACTGTCAGTCTTTTAAAATCTTAGCTATTCTAGTGTGTATGTAATAGTGTCTCATTGTGATTTTCATTTGTATTTTACTCATGATTGGTGAAGCTAGGTATCTTTCAGATGTTTTTTGGTAATGTATAGACTTTCCATTTGTGAAGTGTCTATTAAACTCAATAATTTCAAAATTATTGAGTTTAAAATTTTAAAATTATTGAGTTGTAGGTGTTCTTCATATATTCTGGATAACAGTCCCTTGTCAGATATATATATTGCAAATAATTTCTTTTAATCTTAGCTTGCCTTTTTATTAATAGTGTTTTTTGAAGAACAGAGTGTAATTTGTCACCATTTAAATAATTAGTACTCTCTTGATGTCCTAGAGAAGCAAAGATCTAAGAAATCTTTGCCTACTCTTAATTTTTTTCCCCAGAAATTTTAGAGTTCTAGATTCTTTGTTTTGGTCTATGATGTATTTAAAGATAGGTTTTGTGTGAGGTGTGAAGTTTTTTCATATGAACATAGTTTTTTTCCAGCAACATTTGTTGACAAGATTGTCTTTTCCTCACTGAATTATATTGACAATATTGTAAAAAAATGATTAAACATATATATGGGGTCTACTTTTCCACACTACTTGGTTCCATTGATTTCTATCTATACATTTTGATACATTGTGATTTCATTTTTCTTCATTGCAGTATATTTTCCAAGTTTCAGTGTGATATTTTTGACTCATCATATCTTTAGAAATATGTTAATTTCCTCATATTTGTAGATTTTTCAGATGTGGTTTTGTTATTGATATTTAACCTTATTGTGGTTAAAGAATATACTCTAGGTGATTTCAGTCTCTCTAGATTTACTGAGATTTATTTTATGGGCTAGCATATGGTCTGTTTATTTTAGTGGGTGGCTTGTTTATATGCCTTTGAGAAGAATGTGTGTTCTGCTGTTGTTTGTTATAGTGTAGTGTAATGTCAATTATGTTAAGTTGGCTAACAATGTTTAGCTATTCCATAGCCTTACAAATTTTGTGTATATTTAATTTTTTGTTACCAAAGGAAGAGTATTAATATCTGAAACTATCGACATTAGTTTTATCTATTTCTCCTCTCATTTCTGAATACTTTTGGCTTCATGTAGTTTGAAGATTTATTATGGGCATATACACAAATAGGATGTTACATCCTCTTGACAAATTAAGACTTTTTGTTATGAAATGTTCTTCTTTACTCTTGGTAATATTCCTCAATCTTAAGTACATCATTTAAAAATGTTATATAGCCAGTTCATCTTTATTTGATTAGTGTTTTTATAGTGTACCTCAAAAAATCCTTTTACTATTTACCTACCCATGCCTTTATTTTTACATTGTGTTTCTTATAGACAGCATATAGTTGAGTATAGTGGACACTGTGCTGTGTCGCTCATATGCTCCTTCAATAAAATACTTCCAGCCCAAGCTTTTGAGAATGCTGTCAGCAGACAGGCTTTAGCTTTCAGTTTCTTCATGAATTGCTTATGCTCCAGAGGGCTGCGTCATCATGTCTTCAGAAATTACATTTCTGGCTCCAGTTGATATATCAGAAAAGATAAGGCTAATCTGAGTTTTTTTGTTCGTTGTAGAAGACCCATTTTTAAAAAATCACCTTTACACTTCACCTTTATTCTGATGCTTTCATTAAATTATATAGAAAATCAAATAATTATATGCAAATGTTTAAGAATGTTAAGAGACATTTAAGCTACTAAGTTTCCTTTTCTGTGTTAATCAATGAAATGTGGCCTTTGCCTGAGTTTCATGTCCTTTGGAGCTAGGAATGGATGATGTATGTTAATCTAGAAAGGATCATATCTTTTATAAAATAAACCAATTTTAACTTCTTTTTAAAGGATTGATTTAGATGAGACAGGATAAAAATAAAATGCCAGGACTGATTGGCAAAATGAGTCGGTATATTCTCATCAGTAGCCTCAATGACAAATGCATTTATTTTATTCTTCTACCCTCTGCAAGTGTCCTACAGAAGTACTTATATAGCATATAAGAGTGATCAGTTTCCAATTTGATAACTAAATGGAAACCGTAGAAACATTTATTGAATGCACGTTAGGTCCCAATTACTATCCTAGGCACTTTACACATTCTCTGTTTCAATCCTGGAAGTAAACCTGTGAGAGCTATAGATGCAATCGCTCATGTTTTATTGGTGGTGAAACTGAGCTTCATAGAGGTTAAGAGAATAGACATTGACAGTCTGATTCCAGACTGGGTGCTCCTTTTGTGCTTTCATTTTGGTCTTAATTTTTGGACATAATTAAACAGAAGTTTTGGTACTAATTTTTTAGTAGTCTGGGAAATATGCTAATATATCTCTGAGTATATATTTTATTTTTTGTTGGTAAAACTATATAAAGAAATTTAAGAACTCTAACATTTATTTATATTTGAAGATGATACGAATATTTCATTTCAGATAATGTACATTAAATATTTCACTCTGATGACCTAGATACATTAACATTGTACAGTAGCATTTGAATATTAACATTTAAAAATGCACTCACTTTTCAGTTATACCCTTATTTTGAATTATGGGGTCATGATTAAATATTTAACCAAGAACTCAAAACAGTGGCAGAGGTACATAGCTACAGTTTTGATTTGACATAGCTACAGTTGTGATTTGAGGGTTTCTCCCTCAAGGTGACTATTTGCTTCTAGCATCTGCCTAAATATGTAGATGCCTATATGCCTATAGTATAGGCATATAAGCATGGATTAGTGTTGATTAATTTTTTTAGGGCACTTAAAAAATCTTTTTACTATTAACTTATTTAAACCTTTATGTGAGAAAAGAAATTTGTCTATTCATAAGAAAAAGAATGTGCACATAGCATAGTGACATTAGTAGGGCATAATGTGTGAAATAATGTAGAACTCTTTAATACTATGAAAACCAGGTAAACTATTATTTTTAGTAATTTTTAAATTTTGAGTGAATAAATTGCATAGGAAGACATATTTTAGAGAACATATTGATTTTCGTATAAAACCACTAGTTCATGACATATGACAGATTCAACTGGCAAGCCTAATGCATGGTTATAATTTCTTCTTAATATTCCATTTTTCAACCACTGCTTAGCTTTACCTTACCCAAAATATATTTGTCTTTTTCTGCATGTTACTGATTTCTCACTCTGTTAGTATTACCAGTATTTGAGGAGATCAAATAATATTTTAAATATTAGGCTCATTATTGCAGTCATATTTTTTTTAAAAATTACGTAAAAAGCAATTATTGAGCCCCTACAATGCTCTAGACATCATAATAGGTGCTGAGAACACCAAACTAATTTTTTAAAAGAAATTCCACATTGTAGCAGGTAAAAATAATTTGTCTCATGAGAGATATAATTATATTATACCATATCATATCAACACGATATGATATAGAAGATAAATTGCTTTGGTGGCCCAGTTGAAGAAATAAAATATCTTGCCTGTAGATAGAATGAGGTGTATTATGGTTTAGATGCTCCCTCTAGTTTGAATGCAAGTAATTTATTTGAAAGGTAGATAAGTGAGACTAGGAAGGACAGCCAATAAAGGGGCTTTAATAATCATAGGTAAGCAAGGGTAATATTTATACATGGGATTGGACACAGAATAAAAATAAGCTGATAATTCTCTGAAAGCCATAACATTAACTGGGAAACTTAAATAAAGGATCTAAGCTTGAGTATAAGATGAAGAACAAATAATTTGGGGGGCCCAGACCGATGCTATTTCTTTTTTCTTTTTTGAGACAGAGTCTCACTCTGTCACCCAGGCTGGAGTGCAGTGGCATGATCTCAGCTTACTGCAACCTCTGCCTCCCGGGTTCAAGCAATTCTCTGCCTCAGCCTCCTGAGTAGCTGGGATTACAGGCGTGTGCCACCAAGCCTGGCTAATTTTTTTTTTGTATTTTTAGTAGAGACAGGGGTTCACCATCTTGGCCAGGCTGGTCTTGAACTCCTGCCCTTTTGATCCCCCCACCTCAGCCTCCCAAAGTACTGGGATTACAGGCGTGAGCCACCACACCCAGCCAACTGATGCTATTTCTATAGAGAAAAATGATTGTATGAGCTCTTTGCTGACATATATTTTTCACAATTTTCTTAATTAGTCCAAAGCACCTTGAATGCTAAACTTGAAAATATAAGACCAGTGTGAAGCTAACATTTTCCACTAAGTATATCTCACCAGTGGGCATGTTCTGTGAAGAAAGTAGACAGTTTTGAGTGTTCTTTTTTCCTTAGGATTTGATAAGAATTTGTGACATAGATTGTTGGAGTTGAAAAGTGAGCCCTCAATAATAGCAACATTCTTTTCTATCTATTCTACACAATGTCACAAATAAAGAGTAAATTTGCAGGCCAAAATATCAACTTGCTTATTGATAGAGACTCTGTACGAGGATGTAATTTATTGTAAGAGCCAGATGGGTCTGAAATCCACACCCAAGGACTGGGCTGACTTACCCAACAGTTGGGGAAATATGCTTTTCATGTGGATCACCTTCCCATGGAAGATGGAGTAAGGTGAGAGGAATTTCTACTTTTGGGGGCCAGCTTGTTCTGGGTGGAGCTGAGTTTAACATGCACAGTTATCCTCCTCACATTTGTCAGATATACCACTGTGTTCCCGAGTGGCAGAGATAGTGAAGGAGTAGAGAGAGGCCAAGTGTGTGTGTAGAACAGATTCTCCTTCATAAAAATCAGAATTTGTGTTGGAGAGGTGGCAGGAGAGGGATATTTCCCCTTTTTAAGAGATTATGTAAAAAGATTAGAAAAAAACAGAAAAAATTGATTTAATATTTTCCCTGTTAGAAAAATTTGGGTTTGTTGTTGTTTAGGATAAAATGAGGAAAACTCATTATTTTATAACTACTCATAATGATAAAGATATAGAAAATTATAGCATCAGAGTATCCCTTAAATAAAAATTTTCTATTTGTTTAAAATCTGATTATTAACAGTTTGGGCATCACCTTTGTTCTAAACAATAAGTGTAAAGAACAGTTGTAATAACAAACTTAACTAAAATTTAACTTTGATTCAAATTAGCTTTAACAGTATCACTATATATTTTAATTTAATGTAGTCTACATAATCTTCCAAATTTTTACTCTATAGAATGTCTAAGCAGTGAGATGCTCACATTTGAAAAATGGCACAGTCACATTAGTTGGGAAAATATTGAGCTCGTAAAGCTTTGAAGGTCCCAGACTATGACTATGGAGTTTCTTAATTTGAATATAAATTGTGAATAACCTAGAATTTTAAAAACTTGACTACTGTCCTTTCTTTCACAGACTAATTAATAGGACCATTTTTTTTCTGTTTAAAATTCTTTAATGTGTGTTATTGTATTTTGTTCTCAAAGCTATCTTCTCAGGCTGGCATTAAAATCAGAATATGAGAGATGAAAAAATTGAGATATTAAGCTGCATCATGGGTTCAAGGCAGAGGACTAGAGAGCTCGAGTCAAACTGGAGTCTTCTGACTTCCATTCTGTCAGCCTTTCCATTGTGGTGTTTTTATTACGTACAACGTAAAGTCTGTCTTCATAGAAGGTCAATGCAGTCAATTAAAAAGGGAAACAAAAAAACATAAGCATTTGATGTAATAATAATGAAAGGAAGCTGACATTATTCAAAATAAATTTTCTCTTACTGAATTGATGAGTAGTTTGGAGGAAGGCAAAAAGGATTGAATTACAGTGTTTTGTGCCAAAGGGTTTTTTTGACCCTGAACCCAGTTTATTTTTCTGACTTTGAGATAAGATGCTGAGGTGGCAATCAAGTTTTCTAGAAAAGGTCTAACATGATATGAACAGAAGAATTTCTCACTTTCTCATATTAGAAAACTTTCCTTTTCACTTGATATTTGAAGATGAAGGGCTCATTGATACATGTTTTCACTAACCCTTAGCTTAAAACTGCTCTATAAAAGATTGTGAAGGAAATAAATATGAACCTAATCTTGATTTCTGAAAAGCTATTTCTGGTGAAACAAGAATGGGATAAATTGGTAATGCAACCTTTGTAAACATGATTTTATATTTTTTATGCTAAGGACTATACTCATAGGAGCTTCATCTTCTACTCATTTGCATGATATTTTATGGGTCAAACATCCTCTTCAGCTCAAGCGAGGCTAGTGAAACATTTAGTCTAGAGGAAATTTTTATTTTTGAATAAACTTTGTGTATCAGCTTATAGTAAAGGATTCTACTGTTTTTGGTCTTTTCATATTTTTTAAGAGTGTTTTTGTTCAGGATTGCTGTTTACTAGTAGTTGAAAATTGTATGGAAATGCATAGGATTTAGGTCTGTTTTTGAGATGATTTATGTGCAAGTAAATCCTGTAAACCATCACCCCAAAGCATATTTATGGCTTCAAATATCTCTCCGTTTCCATTGCTCTTCTGCAGGCAGGAAGCGTCTCATTTAGGATTCATGTCCTCTGGGAGGGAGAGAAAGTAGTTAGTATGCATTTTTTAGGATATTCTCTTAAAGATTGCTCCCATTATTAAAATGTTTTTTGAAACCAAAATACAGATAATTTTGTCAGCATTCAACTTTTTACTTTAGTTCACTGAGAAGGACAGTTCCTGCACTCTGAAATGTGTTGACTGGACTCCAGGATAAGCAGATATAAAACCAGATCAGTTTATGTTGAGAAATTGAATGTAGAATTGGAAAGCAGAAGGTTGTTGGGAAAGATGCTCTATACAGATTTACTTTTTAAGCTGTTTTGGTTTCACCTAGTGCAAATCATTTTACCTCTCGAGTCTCAGATTCCTAATCTGTGAAATAGATGTAATAATACACACCTCCGAGGGTTATAAGGATTAAGTAAGATGAAATTTATAAAGTAACATAGCATGGAGCTTTATACATAGTGGATACTCTATGAATTCTAGTTGCTATTATTGATTTATTATAAAATATCTTTTAACCTGAGAATCCAAATGAGATGTTAAAAATCACACCACACCACCACCACCACCACATTATTATTTATTTTAGGTTACTATAGAAGCAAGAAAAATAGGCTCCTGAAGGCCCTCGAGTCAAAGCTATTATAATGACTTTGTTCTTTTCACTACCTATGTTGATTTGTATGTAAATATATCTTTATTCTAAACCAACAGTTCTCAACTATCTCAACCAACAGTTATCAAAGTTAAAAAAAAAAAAAAAGAATACTCAGTCTCCTTTTCTATGACACTTAAATCAGAATCTCAAGGTAGAGCCTGTGTTTTTGTAGTTTTTAAGAGCTTTTCAAGTCAGATGCGGCCGTTGATGAGAATATCTGGCCTACCATGCATCTGACCCCAAGACTGATGCATCATTTTTATAAATTACAATAAGACAATCAAATTAGGTTAAGTATATTGGTTAAGGTAGGCATCTTAGGCTGTGATGCTTAATTACACTTCCTAAATCTTTTACTTTCTGGGTTGTGGGCAGCATTAGAAACTTACAAGAAAGTCAAGTTTAGTGGAATCTGTGTAATAGGCTGCTGAGCAGTGAAATAAAAAGTAAGTAGATATGGGAATTTTATTTGGAGAAAAAATGAAAAATGCTAGGTTATTGATTATTGATAGGCCCTCCATTTTACCATTATTTTAAGAAGAAACCATGACTGACTCTTAATTAACACTCATCTCAGAAAATTTTTACAGTTGAGAATGTGCAAGATCTGGGACATTCATATGGCTGCTTTCTTGTACTATAAATCACCTGTCTAGAGGCTTGTTTGGGGCTTGGTTTATTTATACAGAATGAAAAAAGGAAGAGTTCCATTATCAGATCAATTTGGAATTGACTAGGCACCCAAATTCAATGATGCAGAATCAAAGTGTCCTGATGATGCAAAGCAAACTTTGCCTCTGAAGCCCTGGATTTAAGCAGTGTTTGTGATGCTAGATCATATTAACATCCCCCAGGCAGTTGGCAGTGGTAATGTTCATTTAGGGCATCAATCTTTATGCCCATGTTGGAGTTATAAATCTGGGCATTCAAAGGACTCTTGCAACAGTAATCATGTGGATAAGTGATTTTTTTTTTATTTCCATGTGGTTTTAGATAGCTCTCATTTTGTATAAAACTAGTATATTCTTGATGACTAGAAGAATACATTTCTCTTTGTAAGTACATATATATTATAGCGAATGTATACACTGACACATCTAGACATCATGTGTAGATAGTATGTACCTCTTTGTTTCTAAAATATATATAATATATATTGCTACATTTCCCTATTCCTTCCTCGAAGAATGTACTTGGTCAAAACATTAGTAAACATATACTATGCTATAATGTATCTATGAACTGAGTAATGAAGCCACACTGACTATTTGCTTTGCCAGAATCTGTCCAGCAATTATTTCTGTCCATAATTTTGGTCCAGTGAGAAATTGTTAGTACATACAGCAAGAACGTGACATCATCTAGGATAGTAGATAGATTGATATGTGGACTACCGTGAAGTGAATGAGAAACATACAAATGAAAACGTTTTCCAACATTGTAAAACACAGTATTTTTTATCAGAATATTTACGCGGTTTCTCTTATGTACAATGTGCTAACGCTACTTAGAGAACACAGGTTTTTAGAAAATCTAAAATTATTAGTCTTCAGCTTTTAAAATGTCATATTTTGCTTTATAATTTTATATGCTGTAAGTAAAATATTTAATTGGTATATATGGTAGATTTTTGTGCCACAGATTGTTCAAATAAACTTACGGAATTCTTTTATTTTTTATTTATTTACTTATTTTCAACGTTTATTTCAGAGTCAGGAGGTACATGTGTTAAGTTTGTTACCTGGGTATACTGTGTGATGCTGAGGTTTGGGGTATGAATTATCCTGTCACCTAGGTACTGAGCATAGTGCCAAAGAGTTTTTCAACCTTGCCCACTCCCTCCCTCCCCACCTTTTAGTAGTCCTCAGTGTCTATTCTGGCCATCTTTACGTTCACGAGCACCTGAAGTTTAGCTCCCCCTTGTAAGTGAGAACATGTGGTATTTTATTCTTTTGTTTTTGCATGAGTTTACTTAAGATAATGTCCTCCAGCTGCATCCGTGTTGCTCCAAAGGATATGATTTCATTCTTTTTATGGCTGTGTAGTATTCCATGGTGTATATGTACCATATTTTCTTTATGCGATCCACTGTTGATGGGCACCTAGGTTAATTTCATTCATTTGCTGTTGGGAATAGCTCTGTAATGAATAAGCAAGTGCGTGTCTTTTTGGTAGAACAGTTTGTTTTCTTTTGGATATATACCCAGTAATGGGATTGCTGGGTCAAATGGTAGTTTCTGTTCTCAGCTCTTTGAGAAATCTCCAGACTCCTTGCTATGGTGGCTGAACTAATTTGTATTCCCACCCCAACAGTGTAAAAATATTCCCTTTTCTCCACAGCGCAACCAACATCTGTTGTTTGTTGACTTTTTAGTAATAGCCATTCTGACTCATGTAATATGACATCTCATTGTGGGTTTGATTAGCATTTCTCTTATAATTAGCAATGATGAGCATTTTTTGATATATTTGTTGGCCACTTATATATCTTCTTTTGAGAGTGTCTGTTCATGTGTTTTGCCCATTTTTTAATGGAGTTAGTTCTTTTTTCCTTGTTCAATTGTTTAAGTTCCATATAGATTCTGGACATTAGGCATTTGTTGGATGCATAGTTTGTGGATATCTTCTCCCTTTCTGCAAGGTATCTGTTTACTCTGTTGATAGTTTCTTTTTCTGTGCAGAAGCTCTTTAAAGGTTCTACTTGTCAATTTTTGTTTTTATTGTAATAGTTTTTGAGGACTTAGTCATAAATTATTTCCTAAGGCCCATGTCTAGAATGGTGTTTCTGAGGTTTTCTTCTAGGATTTTTATAGCTTGAGGTCTTACATTTAAATCTTTAATCTATCTTGAGTTAGTTTTCATATATGGTGAAAGGTAGGGGTCTTGTTTCATTTTTCTGCATATGGCTAGCCAGCTATCCTGAGCATCATTTATTGAATGGGGAGTTCTTTCTGCATTGCCTACTTTTGTTGACTTTGTTGAAGATTAGATGTCTGTAGGTGTGAGGCTTTATTTCTGGGTTCTCTAATCTGATCTATTGGCCTATGTGTCTGTTTTTGTACAAGTGCCATGGTGTTTTGGTTATTGTATCCTTACAGTATAGTTGGAAGTAGGGTAATGTGATGCTTCCAGCCTTGTTCTTTTTGCTCAGGGTTGCTTTGGCTATTCAGACTCCTTTTTGGTTCCATATGAATTTTAGAATAGATTTTTTTTCTCTCATTCTGTGAAAAATGACATTGGTAGTTTGATAGGAATAGCATTGATTCTGTAAATTGCTTTGGGCAGTATGGCCATTTTCATGATATTGATTCTTCTAATCCAAGAGCATGGAAAGTTTTTCCATTTGTTTGTGTACTCTATGATTTCTTTTAGCAGTGTTTTTAAATTCTCCTTGTAGAGATCTTTCATCTCCTTGGCTAGATGTATTCCTTGTTATTTAACTTCTCTGTGTGTGGCTATTGTAAATGGGACTGCATTCTTAATTTGGCTCTCACCTTGAATGTTACTGGTGTACAGAATTACTACTGACTGTTATATATTGATCTTGCATCCTGAAAGTTTGCTGAAGTCATTTATCAATTCCAGAATCCTTATGGCTGTCTTTAGGGTTTCCTAGGTATAGAAAAATATCATCTCTGAAGGGATATAGTTTGACTTCCTTTTTTTCTATTTGCATGCTTTTAAATTCTTTCTCTTGACTGATTGCTCTGGCTAGCAATTTCAGTAGTATGTTAAATAGGAGTTGTGAGGATGGATGTTCTTGTCTTCCAGTTCTCAAGTGAAATTCTTCCAGTTTTTGCCCATTCAGTATGATGTTGGCTGTGGGTTTGTCATAGATATATGTTCCTTCAATGCCTAGTTTATTGAGGGTTTTTATCATGAAGGGATGTTGGATTTTATCAAAAGCTCTTTCTGCATCTATTGAGATGATCATATGTTTTCTGTTTTTAGTTTATGTGGTTTTGTTCTGTTTTTGTGGTAAATCACATTCATTGATTTGCATATGTTGAACCAATCTCTCATCCCAAAAATGAAGCTAACTGGAACATAGTGAATTAATTTTTTGATGTTTTTGATGTCAAATTCAGTGTGCTAGTATTTTTTGAGGGTTTTTGCATCTATATTCATCAGGAATATTGCTCGGTAGTTTTCATTTTTTGTTTTGTCTTTGGAAGGTTTTGGTATCAGGGTGATGCTGGCTTCATAGGATGAGTTGGGGAGTAGTCTTTCCTCATCAATTCTTTGAAACAGTTTCAGTTAAACTGCACCAGCCGTTCTTTGTATGGCTAGTAGAATTTGGCTGTGAGTCCATCTGGTCTGGGGTCTTGGTTTTCTTTTTTTTTTTTTTTTTTGATTGGTAGGTTTTCTTTTATTACTGATTTAATTCAGAACTTGATATTTGTATATTTAGTATTTTAATTTTTTTATTTGATCTTGGGAGATTCTATGTTTCCAGGAATTATTTATTTACTCCCTATTTTTTAGTTTGTATGTATACAGGTGTTCATTTTCATAATAGTCTCCAAATATCATTTGTATTTCTGTGGGATCAGTTGTAATGTCACTTTTGTCATTTCTGATTGTGCTGATATAGATTTCCTTTTCTTTGTTAATCTAGTAGCCATCTATTGATCTTGTTTATCCTTACAAGAGACCAACTTTTGGTTTCATTAATTCTTTGTATGGATTTTTGGGTCTTAATTTCATTCAGTTCCACTCTGAGTTTAGTTGTTTTCTTCTGTTAGCTTTGGAGTTAGTTTGTTCTTGCTTTTCTAGTTCCTCTAGGTGTGATGTTAGATCATTAATTTGAGAACTTCTACCATTTTGAGGCAGGTATTTAGTGCTATAAACTTTTCTCCTAATACTGCTTGTTTTGTATCAAGAGATTTTGGTGTGTTGTGTCTCTATTTTCATTTATTTCAAATAATTTTTTGATTTCTTTCTTTATTTGTTTGCCCGAAAGTTATTCCACAAGTGGCTTAATTTCCATGTAATTGTGTGGTTTTGAGAGATCTTTGTATTGATTTCTGTTTTTATTCCACTGAGGTCTGAGAGTATGATTGGTGTTATTTGGATTCTTTTAAATTTATTGAGACTTGCTTTATGACAGAGCATGTGGTTGATCTTGGAGTATGTTTCATGTGCACCAGAGAAGAATGTATATTCTGTAGTTGATAGATGGAGTACTCTGTAGATGGCTATTAGTTTAAGTGTCAAGTGTCAAGTTTAAGTCCAGAATTTTGTTGTTAATTTTCTGCCTTGATGGTCTGTCTAATGCTGTCACTATGACGTTGAAGTTCCCCACTATTACTGTGTGGCTTTCTAAGTCTTTTCATAAGTCTAGAAGTACTTGTTTTAGGAATCTGGGTGCTTCTGTGTAGAATGTGTATATACTTAGTATAGTTAAGTCATCTTGTTGAATTGAATCTTTATCATTATGTAATGTCATTCTTTATCCTTTTTTTTTTACGATTGTTGGTTTAAAGTCTGTTTAATTTGATATAAGGTTAGTGACCCCTGCTTTTTTTGTTTTTCATTTGCATAAAACACAGGATTAAAATACCTTCTAATCTTGGATTGACAATCTACCTTGAACTAAAAGATATGTACATCACCTGATTTCCTCTTTCCTTATTCTTTATATCTGACTAAGCCATTTCCTTTGACATATTGTTTTATATTTTTGGATCCCTTACTGTTTATGTGACTTCACTTCACTAGACTGCCCACTCTTCTGATGTTTTACCACAATCCAGTAGAATCAACTGTAATATTGAGAAGATATTTTAGATGCTCAGTTTCAACTAAACCAATTATGCCATCTAATATTGCTCTACTTAAATTGTAGTTACCTTGCTCTTAATTTCAATTATTATTATTATTATTATTTTGAGACAGAGTCTCACTCTGTCACCCAGACTGGAGTGCAGTGGTGTGATCTTGGCTCACGGCAACCTCCACTTCCCAGGTTCAAGAGATTCTCCTACCTCAGCCTCTTGAGTAGCTGGGATTACAGGTGCATGCCACCATGCCCAGGTAATTTTTGTATTTTTAGTGGAGACGGGGTTTCACCATGTTGGCCAGGCTGGTCTCCAACTCCTGACCTCAGGTGATCTGCCTGGCTCAGCTTCCTGAAGTGCTGGGATTATAGGCATGAGCCACAGCACCTGGCTTTTAATTTCTTTAAAAAGTAAGACCTTTTTTTTTTAAAAAAAATTAAAGTATATGTGCTTATATATAATTGTATCCTAAAGATATTAAATATATTTCATACATTTCAAAGATATTTTCACATTAATATAATGGATTGTATTAAACAGTGAGATTTTGTCCAAGAAGATTGACAGCTTAGTTTTGTTATATGAAATTTTTGGAATTTTTTTCATCAACATTTACGAAAAATGTTTAAAAAACTTGGAAGAAAAGTAATACACATGGCAACTTTCCTCTTTCCTTAATGACTTTCAAAACAAAAGAAAATGCATATAAAAGGAAACACTTGTGGCCTAATTTTATTTTTTAAAATTAAATTCTTATTACTTAAAAAATTGGTATTACCTCATGAAAAGTCAGTAAGAGTCAGACAATCTAAGTATTTTTGTACATTTGTTTGTTTTTAATTCTAAATTATTTCCTAAAATGCTCATAGAGGGGTATTAATAAATGTTAATTAAATTGCTATAATTTTTACGTACTTTATTCATCATTGTCATCTGTTGCTGCTCTTGCAGCAGAACAAGGAAATTGGTATAAAACATTCGAAGTTCAGAAGTCCGTCTTGAATGCCTTTTAAAATGTTCATAATTCATCTAATAATTTATCTTCTAGTTATGATCAAAATTATATACAAATATTTGTTTACAGGACCTTTATTACACCCTTTAACATACAAAAAGATCATGCAAAATAAAAAAAATGCCCACTAACAGAATTGTTAAATAAATTGTAGTATATCTATGCTGTGGCATAGTATATGCTTTTTAAATTCATATTTTCAAAGGCTATTAAATGGCATGGAAAAGTCTTGTAATATTATCTGAAACATTCACTATTGCAGGCTCTTTGTATAACGTGATTCTGGTTGTTGTGATTTGGTGATTTAAGCACTGTGCTTATGGCATTGTGTGTTTCAATACATTCGGAAGGAAATGCATCAAATATTAAAAGAGATCATTGCTGGCTTGTGTTACTAAAAGTAAAAATTTCTTATGCTTTTCTATATATTTTCCATTTTTACTGTAAATATATATTATATTTTGTTTGAAAGATGTTACAGAAAGAAAACTGTGGCGCTCAGTAAAGATAACAATGTACCCCAAAAGATCATCATTTTCGAAGCACAATTTTTTGTTAGTCTCTGGAGGAATACAGTCTGTCAGTTAACGACTCCATAACCGAGAGACCATATCATCCCAGTCAAACAGAGGATGATGAAAGACACTCAGAAACCTCCACTGAGCTTATGCCAAACACAAAGGCTTTGTGTCAGCTCTGTTATGCTCAAGTTTAACAGCCTTGGTGGCAGCAAATATTTGGTTCATATAAAACAAGAATAAAGCTGATGTAGTAAAGTTTTAAACATCATAATGTGAAAAATAAGATAACCCTTTTGGGAGCAATTGGCAATAATATCAAGAGCTTTAAAAAATGCTTATATTTCTGGGCTAATTTAACATCTGAGGGTAAGTCCTAAGGAAATAATTTCAAATATTGAGCAAATTTTAGGTTCAAATATGTTTAGACATTTTTTAAATGACAAAATATTAGGTGCTAAATATCTATTAGAAGAAGAATAATTATAGGATATTTACTTGATAAACTGTTGTGAAGATATTAAAAATAAAATATTGAAAATGCTTAAAATATGTGTGGTGAACAAGCAGGATGTATCAATGAATCTACAGAAAGGATTTTAATAAGTTTGCATAAACGGGCATTGGACAGAAAAAAGAATGAAATGAAATATGCCAAAATGATCAGTGTGGTTCTGTTCGGTGGTAGAGCAACAGGGTTATTTGTTCTTTTATTTTTCTCTATATGCCTAATTTTCTTTTCTGACCATTCTTTCATAAGACGAAATAAAAGTGACTAAAAAAAGACGGTGTTGGAAAATTTTTGTCTGTATAATTTTAAAATAAAAATGGGACACTTAAAGTAAGCTCTCAAATGGTCTATACCACCTTGACTATAACTCAGTTATTTTACTGGCTCCCCATCCATCAGTATCAAGGCAGATAGTGATCTGTCTCTAAAAAAGCCTCCATCTTTCAGAAGTCCACACCTGAATTTCACCCAAGAACCCTGCATCACCATTTGTCTGTGGGTGCTATGGACAGTGGTATGAGGAGGGATTGAAATAAAACTCTACTGAACAATAAAAAATTGTGTTTGAAAATAAGTTTTATTGATAATTTTTCACTAAATTCTCACATGCAGGTATGGGGAAAAATCACCCCCATCCTTATATTAGAATCTCTGCATAAGAAGTACCAAGATGGGAAAGAGTGACCTGATGGGAACATAGGGTTCTGCAAAGACAATGTGCAATTGCACTTTCCTTGTAGTGGGAAAGCCAAAGGAATTGTGAGAGCTGAGATAGAGAGTATTCAATTATTGTTTGTTTACTTTGCTGTGTAGTAAACCTCATCTATTTACTCAAATCTCCAGTAAAAGTCAGTTACAGACATAGCGTTATACCAGTGGCTGTTTTGGGGAATGAAAAAATCACTATTCCTTGCAGTGGGAAGTGATTCAGGGAGGAAAGGGACAACATATTTGGGTAGCAAGACAAACTGAGCTAAATAAGAGGAAAGAACTTGAAGCCAGTAATGACTAGGAGAGATGCAAACCCCCAAGAATTTAAGGAGAGATTGGGAGAGATGTTTCCTCCCATTTGGTTGACAAAGCTAGTTTTATTTGTATTTCAAAGGGCAAGATGATGCCAGGTGGCATTAACTTATGGTTGAAAAAGGCAGAATTTTTTATATGAACTCGGGAACTCAATAATGAATCCAGTGATGTTGCATAAAATCAGAATTACCAAGCTCCTTTGCCTTTGTCAATTTTTTCTTTTGCTTCTAATAGTTGGAAGACGGTTCTAACATCTCAGATATAAGACATTTTCTAAAGTTAATTCATTCACCTAAAAATATTTATACTGTCTACTATATGCCAGGCATTGTTACAGGCACAGGTGATACATTGACTAGTAAACATACTAAATGCCCTACCTTCATAAGACTTATATTACTCTAAAATTAAAACCTCAAATTGAAAAAGTTAACACTGAAGTATAAATAGACAAATATAAACAGAAAAATTCATTACATTTAAGCACCCATTCAACTGCATCCTAGAAGAATAGTCATTTTTTGGTAACATTACAGATCTTTTACTAGGTCCATAAAGATAAGAACAATGTATTTATGTAGCTTAGAGGTATGTTGGATCCTTGCTACATTAATACTGAGAGTTTTAGACTTTTAGGGCCAAAATACAGCCCTATACATCCTTCTAGCCCAGTTAATCTGCAGAGTGACTGGATTGAGAATAGTTATCTAGCAAGAATTGATTCCACTGTCTGGCTTTAAAAAATGGAAGTGGATGTGGGTAATAAATGAGCTGTGGAGTTAATGTGCTATGCTTTGAATATTTGTGTCCCCAGTAAAGTTCACCTGTTGAAGTCCTAATCCCCCAGGTAATAGTATTAGAAGGTAGGCCTTTGGGAGGTGATATAGTTTAGGAGGACTACGTAATGGATTGGTGACCTTAGAAAAGAGGCCCAAGAGAGACCTCTCAGCTCTTACACTATATAAAGACAAAAATAAGACACCAACTATGAACTAGGAAACAGGCCATTGCCAGACATCAAACCTATTGGCACCTTGATCTTGGACTTTCCAGGCTCTAGGACTGTGAGAAATAAACTTAGTTTGTTATACACTGTCCAGTTTATCATACCTTTTTATTTTAACTGAAATGGAAGAAGAGAGCACAAATGCTTGTTAAAATGAACCTCATGGAAATTTGAGACTTTTCCTTCAACATTACTGACTTTATTTATTCCTAAGCCAAAATGGCCAGACCATATGGTTAGAAGACTCTTAACATCATGCTGAGGGTTGGCACTCCCTGAATCACTGCAGTGTAATTCAATAGCAACTGAAGTGAAACAAACATCACAAAAGCACACAGGCAAAATCCAGCAAAATACCATAGGAACTGTCCTTTGTTATTACCATTTGGTCACAAATACTTAAATGTGGCTTTTATTAGGGACATTCTGTAGAACAGTAGTTTCTTGTGATACTTGTGGAAAAAGGATTCAATGGTCAAATGAATTTCATAAACCATTTATTTCCTGGAGGTTCTCAAAAGCTTGTCAATCTAATAAAGTCCCTAAGACATCCAACGTAAAGAAATCCCTTGGCTTTTGTTTACTCAAAGTTTTTCTAAAGTTTTTTTTTTTTTTGAAAATGAACTAACTTTTTATATTTTGTTTTTTTTTTGGTTTCTAGAAACATCTATTATCATCCCATAAATGTACTTTAAAAATGTTACTGTAATGTGTTTTAAATTTTAAATTTTGAGTGAAAAGATAATTACATTAAGAAGAGAATTTACTTGAAGTTCATGAATGGTGCATTTAATCATATTTGGTAGGCATCAACAAACCTGAAAAATATTTTTGAAGTCTTTATGAATAGTTTTTTTTTCACTGAACGTCTAAACAATTTTAAAATAGCAAATAGGTTCCTAGGCCATACATAGATGATGGCAATTTGTTGCACAAATTTGCACCGGTAGATAATCGGATTTTTATCACTCATTCCAAGCTGATTATGCTCTTCGAAGATGTTCTGCTTTTCCTCGACTTTGCATCCAAGGCACACATTAGCTGGGCAATTGCTTGCAGTTTTTGTTTTTCATTCTCTAGCTTTTAATGCCATTTGAAGATCCAAAAACTTTCAAGAAGCAGCAAAGCAAAAAAGTACTATCCTGCTAGCTAAAAGAAAATAAAACCATTTTCAAGGTATGTTTACTCCTCCAATTTCATGGATGCTAAAATCCACGAATGGGCTCCATCTCAAGGCCATCTTGAGCAGAATCACACTCCTTTGCATCTAATGTTAGATTCCTCCACCTAGGAGTATTTTTCCTGGGAGAGTATTTCTTATTAAAGATGAGCAGCAGCATTTCCCAAGATGAGCAAAACTTTGTAATGGCTTGGTTTTTAGACACCTGATGGGATATGCTAATGCAACCAAAAGTGCCTCTGTGAAAGAATAACAGCATCCTATGAGGAAAATAAAACCTTGCTATGCCTTTTTACTTTTGCTGTTAACTAAAATTATCAGGCTAATGAATAGAATTCCTGTCCTGTATATAATTGTTATCTTTCCTTGTTAAAATATCATTAAACACTTAAACACTATTTATATTTCATTTGTGAAGAGAGACCACTTATTCTAAAGTTCAGATAAGTGACTGGATTGTAAAGGAAATTAATGTCAGGACTCTGAGCCTAAGCTAAGCCTGATCATATCCCCTGTGACCTGCACATACACATCCACGTGGCCGGTTCCTGCCTTAACTGATGACGTTGTCTTGTGAAATTCCTTCTCCTGACTCATCCTGGCTCAAAAGCTCCCCCACAAAGTACCTTGTGACCCCCACTCCTGCCCACCAGAGAACAACCCCCCTTTCTCCTTTACCTACCCAAATCCTATAAAATGGTCCCACCCCATCTCCCTTTGCTGACTCTCTTTTCGGACTCAGCCTGCCTGCACCCAGGTGATTAAAAGCTTTATTGCTCACACAAAGCCTGTTTGGTGGTCTCTTCACAAGGACGCGCTTGAAAATTAACATCAAAAATATGCTTTGCTATCTTTAAAAACAATCCAATAAAAGAAGTTAGCTTCAAAGTAAGATCCAACCAGCTTTTAGTTAAATTATAATCCTATTAAATAGAAGACTTAAACTGAACTTGAGGTATCAGCTATCAAAATCAAGTAGAAATTAATTAAATAAATAGCTATTAAATTGACATATATTACTTATATTATGGGCTATGCACTCTGATAGATGTTAGGGAGATAGACAGCACAGTCATGGTCCCTTTCTTAAAGAGGTTACATTAGAGTAGAGGAAAACGTGCAATAGATATGCAATCATGCCATGCTCAGTGTTAGAGAGTAGGGAGGAAGTGGCAATTCACGAAAGCTTCCAGAGGAAGTGAATCTGAATTGAGATTTTATAAGTGACTGATAGTTAGACTTGGTGAGCTGAGGGGATTAGACATTCCAGGTAGAATGCACAGTATTTGCAATGGTACGGGGTGAAAGGGAGCTTGCTGAGTTCTGACATCTGGGATTAGTTAGAATAAAGTCAGAGTTAGTTTAGTTATATGCCGTGCTAAGGAGTTTATATTTTATCCTGTAGTCAGTGAGGGTCATTGACACATCTTACTCAGGGATTTCAGAGATCAGACCTTGTTCAAGCACATATTTATGATTATGATCGGCAGCATTCAAAATATCAGATTGTAGTAGTGGTGGTGCCGTGTGCATGTGTGTGTGAGAGAGGAGAGAGAGCAAGAACTCAGGTATGGAAAGATTTATAGGGCTCAGTAGTTTAGCAGTGGTGGTGGCAGAGAGTGGCGGTTGGGGTGTGAAGGGCACCCTACACTGCTGGCAGGTGAAAGTAAAATTCCTTTTTGTGATTAGGAATAATTCACCATATGGAGCCAAAAGTAAGAGTTTTTCTCTTGTTCAAGGAAATAGTGATTTTTCTTCTGGTGAAACCAGAAGGGGAATACTTCTGGGTTTCAGGTTTTAGGCTGGATGGTAAAGATGTCTCTTTTCCTGATCCTGTGACTCTGTCTTCCTTAATAAGATTAATTTACTTCATCAATCTTTTATCTCTTTTATGTCTGAAAGAAATTTTTGCATAATGTAAAGTACAATTTTCCAAAGAAAAAGCTACAGCTGATTATAAAATCCAAACTAAATCTGCATTGTGCTGAGAGTGTATCAGCTTCATCAAATGCTCAGACATTTACCCACAATTCAACCTTCCTAGAGTTGTCAGTTTCTTTCCTTTTAAAACATGTTTGTCAATTATATATATATATATTTTGTATATATATTTATTTATCTATGTAAAATCTTTAGTGACTCTTCATTTCATATATGATGCAACATCATTTCCTGACATGTGAGAGTAGTTTATTTTTCAAAAATAATTAACACTATTTGAGCCCCAACTTTTCTTAGTACCTGCCATGATTTTTTTAATACAAAGGGTCCTTTAGAGATAAGCAAATTAACTCAGTATACTAAGTTAAGAGTAAAGGAGATTGAGTGTGTGTGTGTGTGTTTTCTTCTTTTGGAAAGGTAAGGAGCCGGTCATTAAATTCAAGGGTAGGAAGATAGGCTAGGCATTATAAAGCTACAAGAATCAGGAATTGAAAAGTCTTTGTGCTTTTTCTTTCTCCAGGTCTGCCCTGCTATAATCTCTTAACCCTATTCCTCTCTATATGCCTGTTTTAATTCTCTTCTGTAAAGTCTAGTTCTGTTTAGATATAAACTGAAGGTCTTAGTCACAGATTTATACAAGCTTTCCAGTAAAGACCCCAAATAACAATCCTACTACTGGCTAGCTACTTACAGGAAAAGAAGACATTATATAAAATAGATACTTGAACATGTATGTTTGTTGCATCACAATTCACAATTGCAAAGATACAGAATCAGCGTTAAGTGTCCATTAACTGGTAAGTGAATAAAGAAAATGTGGTATCTATATACCATGGAATACTATCCAGCCATTAAAAATAAAAAAATAAGTATTTTGCAGTAACTTGGATGAGACTGAAGGCTATTATTCTAAGTGAAGTAACTCAGAAGCAAAAAACCAAATACCACATATTCTCACTTATAAACGGGAGCTAAGCTATGGGTGTGCAAAGGCATTCAGAGTGGTATAATGGATATTGGAGACTCAGAAGGGGGAAGATGAGAGGCAGATGATGAAAAACCACCTAGTCGGTAAAATGTGTACTATTCAGGTGCTGGGTACACAAACTCCAGACTTCACCACTATACAATTCATCCATGTTACCAAAAACCTCTTGTACCCCTAAAGCAATTAAAGTGTAAAAAATAAAATTAAAAAAGAAAAAAAAGCAAATACCTAATGGCTCCAACACAATTCCAAAATGACAGGAAAGAAATCCTAATTGGTTCATCTTAGGCCACATATTAGCCCATTTCAGTGGGCTAAAAGCAGGGGGCTAGGTAGCTTGGGCCAGTGCCCACTCGCTGGGGATGTAGAGAGGAATAGAGAGATGCTCCAAGGAGGAAATCTGGGGGCAGGAAGAAAAAATTGGCACTCTGAATCACCAGCTGAGCCACATTCCTGAGTCTGCTGCTACTCCCCCACTTCTTTTCCTCAGAGCACCTCACAAATTTCAACTTAACCTAAGTTCTAACTCTTTAATTTAGATGCTAATGAGCAGTGAAATGACCCAACTATGGACATGAATAAAGAAAAGGTAGAATGAAGGTCTAAGGGGAAACTCATGAAAAAGATAATGAAACCTTGAATAATCTAGCATTACCTGGCATACGTGTGACCTACTGTCTGTGGGGCAAGAGGACTCACTTGTCTTCCTAAACTATTGGTATGGTTACAAGGACCTGAATTTTCTCCTGCCAATGTAGCACAAGCTGAATTAGTTCTATGAATCTTTCCTGGGAACTGCTTGGTACTTAACCTCTCCTCACCTTCTGCTAGCAATTCTGAAGTGGACATTTGTCTTGTTTCTATTTGTGCTGTTTTAGTCCTCTCTTTTCAGAAACTGCACCCTTAGTACATTACTTTGCTTCCTTAATAATAAGAATATCAATGTCCCTAGAAGCAAAACACGTAAATTTAACCCTTCTTGCTTTTTTGTGTGGAAAAAAAAGCTTTCTGGAGTTTTTTTCTCCACTTTAGTATGTGTGTAAGAATGAGCGTTGATAGTTGCAGGAACATATTGTCTTCCCTGTGGGTGATGCAGGATTATAACTAGGGGCGAAGGATAATGGTCTTCTTGTCCACACCGCTTCTAGCTTTGGGTGAAGTAGCAGTAGAGCTGATGGGAAGGCACTACCATTCTGATGTTGGAGTAATGGCTCAGCAATGGAAACATTCAAATTAGCTTTCAATGGATTTATATAATTATGGTTTGACATATGGCCTCATCTCAGGAGCTATCTTCCCTAAATGATGCCCCCTCCGTTGAACATCTGTTTTGGTTTGAAACTGGCAGAAAAATAAAAAAACACCAAAAATTTAAAAAAAGACCATTTACAAAATTAAACCTATGTTTTTTCAAGCCCTTGATGCCAAGGTTTCCACAGAGGTATGACTAAAGCACAAATGAATACCAGAATAAGGCTGAGTGGCCCATTCCCTTTGAACTAAAACAGTTTCATAATCTTGAGTGATTTTTAATCTATATGGAAGGTGGACCATTATCTTTCACATGTCAATTCATTGACTTCCTTATTTCCAATGACTTGCTTTTCCTCTTCACCTTAACAACCTACTTTCTTCTTCACGCCTTGCACCTATAAGTGCCCCATCCTGTAACTGCTAATTCAAGGATCTAACTTCCTGACCCAATTCTCCTCTATTTTCAGCATACTTGTTCAGTAGTTCTCATTATGCCTATCCATAGATCTTTTTGGCTCCTCCTATTCTGCCAACTCATTTTCCAGTTCATCATGTTTCCCTTCTATTCGCAACCCTTATATTCAGTTTAAACTTTAAGGTATATTACATCAATAAACTCACTATTATCATAAATTCCTTTTCACTTTCTTTTTGTCACATTTCTACGGCAGAATCCCATTCCTAGATGAAGCCAACTGTCTGCTTTACTTGTACTGGTGCCCAGGTAACACAAAGGTCTTTGAGAAAATATTATAATAAAACATACTTTTTCTTCTAAAAATCATAACATGACTTCAGACAAACTCTTAGTATTGTTGGCAATCATGGTTCATACCTCTGGGCAATCTTCCCACTACACACATTGATATTTCAAAGTTTCTATACTCTTCTCAGATGTCTAATATATACATTCCCACTCAATTCCTCAATGTCAGTGTATTATCTTATTTTCTATTTATAGAGAGAAAAAAACAGAAATAGACAAAAGAAGAACCAATTCCCAAATTTAGTTGTACTTCTACCCATCGTCCTCTCCCTCTTACAGTGGAAGAACTGGTCCTTCATGTCCTCCTGGCCAAGACTAAAGTGACTCCATCTGTTTTCTCAGAAACTATAGGCTATTGTTTGTCTTCTTACCTTTTCCTTTTAATTACATCCAAACCCCCCTCTACTGGACTATTTGCAGTGACAATTGAGCATGTTCAAATCACTTCTACCAAAACAAAACCAAAAAACAACAGCAAATAACTTTTGTAGCACATTTCTCAAAGAAATTGTCCATGCTCAATTAGTATTTGAATAAACAAAGACATTATTTGAAAATATTTGGCTTATCAAAATATTTCACTTTGAGAAGGACTTTCACTGTGTAAAAGCTTTAAATCTAAATGTATATTTATTGAATTTCTACTGTATTGAGTATTAGGGATATAGTATATACAGGAGAGTTCTCTCTATATATCGATGGGCTTACTGTCTAGTAGGGAAGACTGGCAAGTAAACATTAACAACATAACTTTATTTATGCTATATAAATGTATATGTATGGACTATGGAAGCACACACGAAAGCAACTGAAAATTTAAAATGAAAATACAGCATAATTTTTACTGAGGTAGGGTAAAATTAAGACAAATGTGCTTTTAACTTAAAATGAGAAATGTTCTCCTTTTAAACTTTTATCTTAGGTTCAGGAGTACATGTGCAGGTTTGTTATATGGGTAAATTGCATGTCATGAGGGTTTGGTGTACAGATTAGTTCATCACCAGGTAATAAGCATAATACCCCATAGGCAGTTTTCCTATTCTTCTCCCTTCTTCCATCCTCCACCCTCAAGTAGGACCCGGTGTCTCTTGTTTCCTTCTTTGTGTGCATGTGTTTTCAGTGTTTAGCTCCCACTTATAGGTAAGAACATGGAGTATTTAGTTTTCTGTTCCTGCATTAGTTCCCTTAGAAAAAAGGCCTCCAGCTCCATTCATGTTGCTGCAGAGGACATGATCTTGTACTTTATCATGGCTGCATAGTATTCCATAGTGTATATAAACCACATTTTCTTTTTCTAGTCTACCTTTGGTGGGCACTTAGGTTGATTCCATATCTTTGCTATGGTGAATAGTGCTGCCATGAACATATGCATGCGTATGTCTTTATGGTAGACCCATTTCTATTATTTTGAGTATATACCCAACAATGAGATTGCTGAGTTGATGGGTAGTTCTATTTTTAGTTCAAGAACTCTCCAAACTACTTTCCACAGGGGCTGAACAAATTTATATTCCCACCAACAATGTATAAGCATTTTCTTTCCTCTGCAGCCTTGCCAATATCTGTTATTTTAAAACTTTTTAATAATATCCTTTCTGACTGGTTTGAGATGGTATCTCATTGTGATTTTGATTTGCATTTCTCTGATGATTAGTGAGGTTGAGTATTTTTTCATATATTTGTTGGCTGCTTGTATGTCTTCTTTTGAGAAGTTTATGTTCTTTACCTGCTTTTTAATGGGGCTACTTGTTTTTTTATTCCTGTTGATTTGTTTATTTTCCTTGTGGATTCCAGATGTTACTCGTTTTGTCAGGTGCATAGTTTGTAAATATTTTCTCACATTCTGTAGGTTGTCTGTTCATAGTTTCTTTTGCTGTTCAGAAGGTCTTTAGTTTAATTCCACCCTGATTGTCAATTTTTATTTTTGTTGAATTTCCTTTTGAGGACTTAGTCATAAATTATTTCCCTATACCAATGACCACAAGAATATTTCCTAGGTTTTTTCTAGGATTTTTATAGTTTTTGTTTTTAAATTTAATTCTTCAACTAATTTTGAGTTCTTTTTTGTATATGCTGAGAGGTAGGGGTCCAGTTTCCTTCTTCATAACCATACCTCATATGGTTAGCCAATGAGGAATCCTTTTCCTATTGCTTATTCTTGTTTACTCTGTCAAAGATCAGTTGGTTGTACATGTGTGGCTTTATTTCTGGGTTGTCTATTCTGTTCTATTGCCTATGTGTCCATTTTTATATCAGTACCATGCTGTGTTGGTTACTGTAGCCTTATAGTATTTTAAAGTCTTGTAATGTGATGCCTTCACCTTTGTTCTTTTTTCTTAGGATTTCCTTGGCCATTTTGGCTCTATTTTAGTTCTATATGAATGTTAGAATAGTTTTTACTAATTACTTGAAGAATATCTTTGGTAGTTTGGTAGGAATAGCATTGATTCTATAAATTGCTTTGGATAGTATGGTCATTTTTAACATTATTGATTCTTTCTACCCATAAGCATGGAGTGTTTTTGCATTTGTTTGTGTCATCTCTGGTTTATCTGAGCAGTGTTTTATAATGCTTGTTATAGAGATATTTTACCTCTCTGGTTAGTGATATTCCTAGGTATCTTATTCTTTTTTTGGTATTGTGAATAGGATTACATTCTCATTGTGTATAGGATTTTGTGAATAGGCTATTGTGACTAGGATTTGGGTCTCAGTTTGGACTTTGTTGGTGCATAGAAATGCTACTGATATTCTTACATTGATTTTGTATACTGAAGCTTTGCTGAAGTTGTTTTTCAGATCTAGGAGCTTTTCGGCAGAGACTATGGGGTTTTCTAGGTATACAATCATATCGTCTGCAAACAGATAGTTTGACTTCTTCACTTTTTATTTGGATGCCTTTTCTTTCTTTCTCTTACCTGATTGCTCTGGCTAGGACTTCCAGTACTATGTTGAATAGGAGTGGTGAGAGTGGACATCATTTTCTTGTACCGTTTCCCAAGGGGAATACTTCAAGCCTTTGCCCATTCAGTATGATGTTGGCTTTGGATTTGTCATAGATGGCTGTTATTGTTTTAAGGTATATTACTTCAATGCCCAGTTTATTGGTAGTTTTTAATATTAAGGGATGTTGAAATTTTTCAAAAGTCTTTTCTATGTCTATTGAGATGATCATGTGGTTTTTGCTTAAGTGATGAATCACATTTATTGATTTGTGTATGTTGAACCAACCTTGCATCTCAGGAATAAAGCCAACTTGGTAGATTAGCTTTTTGTTGTGCTGTTGGATTTGGTTTGGTATATTTTGTTGAAGATTTTTTGCATCTATGTTCATCAAGGATGTTGGCCTGAAGTGATCTTTCTGTGTGTGTCTCTGCCAGGTTTTGGTATCAGGATGATGCTGGATTAATAGAATGAGTTAGGGAGGAGTACTTCCTCCCTAAGAGAATAGTTTTTAAGAATAGTTTCAGTAGAAATGGTACCAGCTCTTCTTTTTACATCTGACAGAATTTGACTGTTGTATTGGAACTGTAGCCTAGTGTGTATTTATGTCTACAAATTTTATAAAAATTTTGCTAGGCCATTTGAGTCGAGACTTGCACAAGTATTTATTAAAATTTATTATAAATTAATTAATAATAGATTTTAATACTTGTGCAAGTCCCAACTCAAATTAAAGGATCTTAGATTTTACTCTAAAATCTTGTAATTACCCATCAAATCTTTCCAATATTTAAGTTCGGTCTATTTTTTCAAGTGACCACTCTTTCTTTCTTCTATAATGAGTTCCTGGTGTTGACTCACAGTTCATAATGTTTTTGTTTCAGTTTACCAACTCTGGGAAACTCTCTGTATCAGAATAAATCTCCCAGAAAGAACACTTAGCAACATTATATTTAAAAAAATCATCTGTTTGAAGCCACACGAGAATTGATGACATGAATACCCAATATGTGGGTAAAGTAAAATAAATACTAAAATATTAAAATAACAGTGATATATTGTGGAATTTATGCATGCATAGACATGGATGTATGTGTGTGTGTGTGTGTGTGTGTGAGAGAGAGAGAGAGAGAGAGAGAGAGAGAGAGAGAGAGAGAAAAGCAGTAATATTTAAACCCTAAGTTATAATTACATTAAATGTAAATGGACTAAATACTCAAATTGAAAGAAAAATATTGCCAGAGTAAACAAAAAATTAAAATCATTTCTATATTACTTACAAACGGGACAGCTTAATTATAAAGCTGTGAAAAGATTGAAAGCAAAATGCTGTAAAAGATACTAACCAAAATGGCTAATAAAGCTATCCAATATCATACAAAGTAGATTTTTAAAGTGAGACATTCTAGAGATAAGGATAATTTACAGCGAAAATGGGTTAACATACAGGTATCTCAGTCCATTTTGTTGCTATAACAAAATACTTGAGACTGGATAATTTGTAAAGAAAAGAAGTTTACTTGGCTTATGATTCTGGTGACTAGAAATTCCAAGAGCATGGGTGCTGGCACCTGCTTGGCTTCTGGTGATGGTCATGTGCTGTGTCACAACATGGCAGAGAAGCAGAACAGCAAGTGGGTGTGTATAAAGAAAGGCACACAGAATCTGGGCTCACTTTATAACAACCTGTTATATGAGGAACTGGTATATTTTCAAGAGAGTGAGAGAACTCACTCACTCCCATAAACTTACTCATTCCCACAAGATGGCATTCATTTATTCATGAGGGCATTGCCCCCATGATCCAAACACCTTCCACTAGGCCCTGTCTCCAAACACTGCTACATTGGGAATTAAATTTCAGCATGAGTTTCAGTGAGGACAAACCAGAGCTAAATCATAAGCAATAGAACAGACATATAATTCTATATACACGACTCTATATTCATATGTACCTGGTAACATAGCTTGAAGGCATATGAAGCTATAACTTGTACATCTACAGGGAAAGTTATTCAAATCCACCATCATTTGACTTGAATGAATTTCTCTCAATAAATGATAGAACAGACAAAAATTAAGTGTGTAGAAGATTTAAAAATACAATAACAAGTGGTTATAAAGATACATTAGGTTTTAAAAACCTAATGCTTGAATAATTAAATCCCAATAAAATAAAAAATATTTTAATTGAAAGATAATGAAAAGATACCATTTAAAAACCTGTGGTTTAAAGCAAATCAGTACTTAGAGAGAAGCTTATGGCCCTGAATAAATATCTTAGAAACAAGATTAAAAATAAGTATTGCTCTCAGTAAGTGGTTAGAAGAACAGTTCAGTAAATCTAAAGAAATTAAAAGGAATACAATAGTAAAGAGAGTAGCAAAGATCAATGAAATAGTAAGCAGGAATAAAATAGAGAGGGTCAGCAAAGCCAATAAATAGTTCTTTACCAAGATTAATAAAATTAATAAACTTTTAGTAAGATGGTTGGAGAGAGAGAAGCAGAGGGAGAGAGAAAAAGGCAGTATGAATTATAAATTTCAGTAATGAGAGAAGTAATAAAATTAGATATTCTACAGACTTTCAAAGTCTAATAAAATAATATTAACGACCCTGTGCTATTGAGTTTAAAAATGTAAGGGTAATGGGCAAACTTAGAAAATATTCAAAACTAACAAAATAGTAAATAGCAAACATATTAAGAAGCTTTAGGCATAATTTTAAAAGTTCCCACAAAGAAAACATTTAGACTTAAATAGCTTTACTGGTGAAATAATTCTTTCAGCAATTTTTAGAAATAAATAACATCAGTCCCTTACAAACTCTTTAAACAGAGAAAAGGGAAACACCAAATATCAGCATAATCTTGATGATAAAATCTGACAGGTACCTTATGAGAAAGAAAAATTATAGACCAAATTCATTATAAAAATACATGTTAAAACCTTTAACATGACATTAGCAAACCAAATCCAATGGCATATGAAATGAATAGCCTATCCAGGAATGTACACTTTTGATAATTAATGAATTTGATAGATTCAATATATTAAGAGTGTAATAGATGTTAAAATTCTTTGTCCAATTTTACTTTTGTAAAATTAGAAATAGAAAAGAAATTCCTTAGTCTCATAAAGAGTATATACATAAAAGATAAGAAGAAAATATATTTAATTGTGGGATCCTGATAAGTTTTTCTGTGAGTTGGGGAAGAAGGCATTACATGTTATACAAACTCAATAAAATGGACGGATCTATCTGTATATTCTTGCATTGGAAGTCTCCATATTGTACAAATGTTAGTTCTACTGAAATTGGTGCAAGGTTGTATGGAATATTAATCAATGAAGGGCAATTCATAGAGTTCAAAAATATCGCAATATTCTGGTTTAGGTACTTTCATCTAGAATATGTAATAGTCTCCTACAAGTCCATTTAAAAAGACAGAAAATCTAACAAAACTACTTTACACTTGAGGTGGTACAATACAAAAGAGAATATTCAAATGGCTAAAATAACATACAAAAAGGTGCTTAACCTCATTAGACCTTGGAGGAATGCAAATTAAATCCATGAGCTACAACCGCACATCCACAAGAATGGCTAAAACTACATGCTGGTTATTACTCATGATTGGGAAGATTGTAGAGCAAACGAAACTCATACATTGGTGGTTAAAGTGTAAATTGGTACAACAACCTTGCAGAACTGTTTGATAATATCTGGTAAAGCTGCACCTATACAAACCCTATGACTCAATATTATCATCACTGGCTGTTTAACCATCAGAAATGCATGCATGCGTTCATTAAAAAAAAGTCCACAGCATTAATAGTAATAGAGAAAAGCTGTAATCTACCCCAATGTTCATTAAAAGGTAGAATGGATGAATATATTGTGATATATTAGTATAATGAAATACTATATGGCCATGAATATAAAAATATTTCTACATGAAATAATAGCAAGAATAAATCTCATGAGCATAATGTTTAGTGAAAGAAGTCTGATACAAAAGCACACAAACTGGTACTATTCCATTTATGTAAAGTTCAATCCCTGGCAGGATAAATCCCTTGTGTAAAGAGTCTGGCTACGGGTTACTATTGTGGGAAGGAGTAGTGTCTGAGAGGGGCATGGAGGAGTTTCTGAATTGATAGTAGAAATCTATTTCGTGGGTGGGCAGAGTTAGATAGATCTATTCCATTGAACAGTATTTGTGATATATGTGCTTTTCTATATAAATGTTGAACTTGAATATAAACCTTTGAAATATCTATGATTTGGAATTATTAGAGATATGGGACGTTCATATGAGAAAAAGAGAAACCTGTTATTTTTTAAGCTTGAGAATGTTTTCCATCAAAAACAGGATGGTATAACAAAAGGGAATAGACTTTGGGATCAGGCTATTTTGAGTTCTAATTTTAAATTTATTGCCTACCAGCTTTATGAAACTGAACACCAGAACACATCACCTAATTGATTTGAATAGGTAAAACATGCCTTATAAGAATACATATTGTGTCAATAGACCTGTGTTTGTTGGTTGGTTAGCATTTTTTGCGTGTTTAGTGCTGTTGAAGGAGTAAAGCCAGTGTCCTCTCAGAATGACCTAGAGCCAAGAGATGTGGGTTTGATGGTTACTACATTTCTGCTTTTACTCACTTGGAAAAGTCCAATTTAGAAAAAAATATAAGGTGCTTTTTTACACACAATTCATAATTACTTTGCTTTGCAATCCTTGCTCTTTCATGGTTAGTTCCTAGGCACGTCAAAGCAGCAAAAATAAACAGACTAATTTTCCTACACTAAGGACTCACTGAGGAAACTCATTTATCTCTTCTGTGCCAAAAGTAAATATCTTCACAGTCTCCCTGCTTTGCCTTTTAGGTGACTCAGAACACCTGGTTGCCAATTGCTAGCTGATGATAATTAGCTTTCAATTATCACCAGTTACATTTTCACCTGTTCAATTTGCAAATTCCTGAATTTTTTGGCTTGTTCCATTAACAAGTTCTGATCTCGTCTGTCTTCAGTGCACCTGGCAATGTGAGAGTGAGGGAACAGTTCTTTCACTGGGGAATTCCCCTTTCATCTGCCGTTCTGTCCAGTTTTATCCATCTGGTGTTAAACCGGGACATGCTCCGCAGAGACACATGGAAAGACCTACGTTGTTAGTCTCTTATGCTTGCAGTGCTGTCTTGATTTCTGAAAGTGTTTCTATGGCTTTTCTCACTTCATTCACAACCAGCCAAATAATCCTTTATTTCTGTAAATTAGCGTTCTCAAGAGATGACCAAAACAATATCCAGGCAATATAACAAATGAGTGTATTTTTTAACAATGGAGGGGTCTCTTAATAAAATTCAACAATGACTTAAGACTCAATAAATCTGGAAATGAAGTGAAGTTAATGGAGATAATGCAGTAAGATTTTGAGCAGGAATAGGAAAATATTCTAGTGAAATTTGTTGGTAGTTACATTTGAAGACATTCATTCGTATCAATTAAACAGAAGATATTCACTAACTATCTGATAGGTGGTCTTGGAATAAACATAAATTAAAGTGGAATCCTATAAATAATATGTTAACACCATGCACAAGGCAATATTGGATTATAAGATAATATTAAACTTAGTGTTAAGTGGACACATCATATTGACTTATACCTTAAAGGACATATAATTCACTAAATCATTCACATATTTTGGGGTATTTGTGTTGCCTCTGTTTCTTACATTATTAAGAGTAGCACTGCAATGAACATCCTTCTATTTTTATGCCTTTTAGTATATTTATGGAAAATTATTTGTCAAAGGGTATATAACTCATATATAAAGAATTTTAAAATAACATTGAAAAAACAAAACAAGGTTGCTTAAATTTTTCACTATTTTCTATTTAAAATCGTTGCTTAAATTATAAAACAACAAAACCAGGACATTAAAAGTACTATAAAGAGAAAAAAACTCCAGCACCTTTCTCTAACTTTATATTTAATTTTGCGTATCTTCTTATTTTTACCAACATATATCATTTTAACCATAGTTTACAATAAATATTATGTTTTTAATTTAATAATGTTTAATGTTTTTCTGTTCCCACACTTTTTATTACTATTAGGGGGTGCAAACTTAATTGCGATTTTTTCCATCAGTTTTAATGGCAAAAACCATAATTACATTTGTACCAATCTAACATAATGATGCAAATTAGTTCACTAAAATTGTGTATTATAATGTACTAAATCATTCCTGTAGTTTGGGGTTTTTTGTGTTGCCTCTGTTTCTTAAATTATCATGAGTTACACTGCAAGGAACATCCTTCTGTGTTTATTCCTTTTAGAATATTTATGGGAAATTATGTGTCAAAGGGTAGGAACCATTTCTTATGCACCTTGGTATAATACCAAACTGCCTTTGGAAATATTATTAATTTGTGTTTTTGAATTCCAAATCTATATTACTAAAATGATAATGTTAACTCTTTTTACTTTTTTTTTTCAACACGGATATCTTTTTACCTTTTTATATTACAAATTAAATAACGCTTAATGAAGGGAACTTACAAAATAGGAATATTACAAAGAAAAACAAAACCAAAGTTAACATGATTCTATGACCTGAAAAATTCCTTAGCATTTCAAATATAATGTTTTAAATTTTTATAGAAAATATTTAAAAACTGAACTAAAATGGTGATATTTTAAAACAATTAATAATATCCATTTCATAGTTTAATCTTCCTAATTACATTTTGAATTTTTTGGATGTAAGCATCATGCCTTATTTTTATTTTGAATCAGCACAGTACAAATCATAGTTCTGTCATATGAAATATATTCAAATACTTGAAAAACTGGTGAAGTCCACTATGTTCCCAGAAGGAGGCATGCACATTTTACAAATTCCAATTTACTTGAACTTAGAACTTATTTTAATATATTAAGTTTTTGCTATCTCATAAATATGATTTAATTTTATATTTATTCATTTACTCAGGGGATTTCTTGAGTGGCAAGCAAAACACCAAGAAAGATGTGGTTATTCTAAGATATGCCACAGGCTGATTAGAAAAGACTTTATTGAAAGAGTAAAACTTGATCTGAATATTAAAAGATGCTGATAGAGAGTAAATAGGTGTTTATTAGGCTTAAGTGGATGAGAGAAGTATTTCAGAAAGAAGACACAGCCATCAAAGACTCAACCATGTGAGGGAACCATGACACTGACAATAGCTTGATGTGAGGAAGAAGTGTTAAGAGCTTGTAGAAGTAGGCAGAAGCCAGACCAGAAAGGACATGATGTATCAAGCTAAGGATAGTTCCCAAAGGTATTACAACATGGTACTGACTTTGTAATTGGAAAATTTCTAATGATATATAATTAAATAGACATTTATTACGTCAAAGCCAAAATTTCCTAAATTCCAGGGAACATGTTTCATGAAACTAGTCAGTATAAACTGATGTCTGTGGAAGTAACTTCTTAAATACAAAATTAGAGAATCATTGTTTCGCGCATATGTTCACAATCTAAGCAATGCAGACAGTATATTTAAGGGTCATCTCCCTAGTATGGTAAATGCATGAAAAGGCAACTTTAAGACTTCATCTCAACTAGAACTTAACCCTCAAATCTCAACTATTAATGCCATCATATCTCTTAAAACAGTAGGTTCTAACTATGCAGATACATATACTAGATGACAATTTACTCCCATACAAACCTTTTCTCCTTAAAACTAGCATTCTGATTTTTTAAAATGGCAGTAAATATTAATGAAGCATGAAAGAAGGTAGATGGGGATAATAGCTAAGCTGAGCCACCAAAGATGGCCAGTGACCAAGAATATATTCAATGCATGCTCAACAATTTTAAGTGAAGTAGGCATGTCAGACAAAAGGATATGGCTCTGAGTGTACATCGAAATATACACAAGTTATATCGTTGGACCCACAACAAGCAGTAGTGCTCAGTCTGAATGTTCAAGAGGAATTCAACATATTTCATTTGTAGTTGAGCATTTCTTTAGTATTACAAATAGTATTTCTGGAGCCTCTGTATGGTCCCTCAATTAAGATTTGATGCATTTTAGTTCAGCTGCCCGGGAATGTGCCAAGCATTATGGGGCAGTGCTGCAACTTTCTCAGACTTCTGCAAGGAACTAGTGTAGGATGTAGAAGAGTTTATAGTAATTATTAAACTATTTGTATTGGCTTTAATTTCTGGGCCTGGATAAGAAAATCTGGTTGTAGTTGTTTCAATTACTTAATTCCCATTCCATGTTTTTTTCTGACTTTAGAATGTTCATTCCAATGATGTCTGATTGCAGAACTTTAGTCTCTGGATTTTTATGCACTCTTACACCACTGAAGTTTTTGCTATAAATACTGAAAAATGTAGTCAGCAAGAAAGCGCTTATGGAAACTTTAAAGATCTGACATATACCAGTGAGTATGCTATCTCTATTTGGATAGTCAGTAACTGCTTAAATTGATAAGCCACTTAAAAACTGCCACCTTCAGTGGTTCACTGATTCTGTGATTTATATTTGTGCAATTTGGTATATATCATATAAATATCTTATAAAAATTATACTCTTGTACGTTTGGTTTGCCTGGGGCTTTTAGGTGGTATATTTTTTGATATCTTCACTTATTCACCTGAGAATTAAATGTGTTATTTCTCACTCTCAATGTTATCACACTCCTTCAAGGTAAAATAATTATGAAAGTCGGAAAATTTCTATTGTTTACATGAGGAGAAAATTCCCAGAAAATCTAGGTATTTTCCTCACTTCTGTGAATTCACATTTCTTGATAATTGATGAGTTTATATAAACTACTTGTACTTGCTGCCCTCTTAAAAAATGACCCTAGGACTGAGATGGCATCTACATGTAGAATAGCAGAGAATGAAGGATTAAAATCATAGTATTTCCATACTGTGAATTACAACTTACCTATTGCAAATGTTTTAGAATATTGAGTGAAGTCTCACTTTCATTTGCTTCTTTGTGATATGTGAATGTTTGCAATGCTCCAATTAAAACAAAAGCTACATTTCCCAGCTTTTCTTTATCCCAAAGGGTAAATATATAACTTTGGTTGTTGAATTATGAGAAGAAGTTGCCAGGTGGGAGTAGTTTCAGCTAGTACCTCCCATCTGTTTTCTCCTTTCATTTCGTGTAACAGAGACACATGTGTGACAGTGGAGCAACCATTTTGCCTCCACAAGATGGCAAGAATAAGAGTGGTGTCACTTTCTAAAGAGACTATATTTATCTTGAGCACCATGGGCCTGCCGTGTCAGAATTACACCATCTATGTCTGATCTTGTTGTGTGAAAAAATAATCTCTTTTTGGTTAAACCACTACAGCTTGGGTTTTCTCTTACTTGTAGCCAAGTTAAAATCCTAACTCATATACCAGACAAAAAATATTTACTACATGTACTAAATTTAATATATTTATAATATAATGCTAAGTTTTTTAAAAAAAGAAATGTGAACTTTTGCTTCTGGAATAACTGGTGTGGAATTACTCTCTCCAGACAAACAACCAGAAAAATGAAACTACAATAAAACCACCATTTCAGATGTTGGACAGCCGGCAGAGCAGGACTGAGATCCCTGAGAGAAGGCAAACGCATAGTGTGGGCCATATGCTTGACCAGACGTATTGCCTGGAGGCAATTTCTGGATGGCCATGCAAAAAAGGAAAATCCATGAAGAGTCTGTAAGTCTTCCTGATTTGAGGAGAAGGGGGTTGTCTAATCAGAAATGAAGAGGTATACGAAGACATAAATATGGCCCAAAATGGGGAAAAAGATCAATAAGTATAAACAGTTGTAAAAAAATTACTAAAATGATGAACAAGAACATTAAAAAAGTCATTATGGTCAATATGCACAAAAATTTCAGAACTGAAAATATAGATAAAAAAGCAAGTTAGAACTTCTAGAGATGAAAAATACAATGTCTAAAATAAAAATTTTATGGGGTGGGGTTAACAGTTTACACACTGCATGATAAAAGACCAGTGAACATTAAAATGAAGCATCAAAAACTAACCAAGGTGAAATACGGAGAGTAAAAATACTGAACAACAAACAGAACCTCAGTGACCTATGAGACACTATCATGTTTCTTTAACATATGTGAAATTGAGAACTAGAAATACCATTTGACCCAGCCATCCCATTACTGGGTATATACCCAAAGGACTATAAATCATGCTGCTGTAAAGACACATGCACATGTATGTTTATTGCGGCATTATTCACAATAGCAAAGACTTGGAACCAACCCAAATGTCCAACAATGATAGACTGAATTAAGAAAATGTGGCACATATACACCATGGAATACTATGCAGCCATAAAAAATGATGAGTTCATGTCCTCTGTAGGGACATGGATGAAATTGGAAATCATCATTCTCAGTAAACTATCACAAGAACAAAAAACCAAACACCGCATATTCTCACTCATAGGTGGGAAATGAACAATGAGAACACATGGACACAGGAAGGGGAACATCACACTCTGGGGACTGTTGTGGGGTGGGGGGAGGGGGGAGGGATAGTTTTAGGAGATATGCCTAATGCTAGATGACGAGTTAGTGGGTGCAGCGCACCAGCATGGCACATGTATATGTATGTAACTAACCTGCACATCGTGCACATGTACCCTAAAACTTAAAGTATAATAAAAAAATGTGTGAAATTGGAGTCACAGAAGGAAGGTAGCCAGGAAAAAAAGTGTTTTAATAAATAAGGGCCTGAAACATTCAAAATTTGATGAAAAAAGTATGACAGACCCAAGAAATTTAATAATCCCAAACATTATGCACACATACAGTATATTAAAATCAAATAGCTGAAAACCAGTAATAAAGATAAAATGTTAAAAAGCAGCCAGAGCAAAGAGATACACATATTGCAAAGGAGTGAGTACAGTCATGAGTTGCTTAATAACAGAAGACATTCTAAGAAATGTGTCCTTAGGTGATTTCATCATTGTGCGAACACCGTAGGGTGTACTTACACAAACATAACTGGCATAGCCTACTACACACCTGGGCTATATGGTTTATCCTATTGCTTCTAGACTTCAAACCTTCACAATACATTACTGTATTGAATACTGTAGGAAATTGTAAAATAATAGTATTTGTGTATCTAAACATGGAAAAGTGCAGTAAAAATACAGTATTATAATCTTATGAAAGACCACTGTTGTATATGGAGTTTATCATTGACCAAAACATTTTTATCATCAGAAACTATGCAAGACCTATGACAATGGAATGACACGATATTAAGAGATTAAATTAGAAAATCAATGTTATCATTTGAATAGATGCAGAAAAACTTTTGACAAAACATTTATTTAGGATAAAAATTCAAAATTAGAAAAAAACATTTTCAACTTGATAAAAGGTATCAATAAAGCTTGCACTTGATATCATACTTAACAGTAAAATTCTGTATGCTTCTTCCTTCTCCCCTAATATTGGTAACAAAACAAGGATGTCCACTCTCATCACTGCAATGCACCATGATACATAATATTTTGGTGACTGCATTGGTTCAGTAAGAGAATAAAAATAAATACAAGGAAAGAAAAAAGTAAATTTCTCTTTATTGAGACAACATGATTGTTGTAATCACTCTACAGAAGCAGGATAGGTCCCTCACCCAAAATTTGTTTTAGTTGTTGAGACAGATGACCCCACATATGTACCAAAAATGTATAAAAGGACTTAGCACTAACAGAATGAGGCTTTCTAGGGATAGCACAATGAAAATGACTTGACGTGGGAGTGGTGGCTCATGCCTTAGTCCCAGCACTTTTGGAGGCTGAGGAAGGTGGATCACCTGAGGTCAGGAGTTCGAGACCAGCCTGGGCAACATGGTGAAACTGTCTATACTAAAAATACAAAAAGTAGTCAGGCGTGGTGGTATGCACCTGTAATCTCAGCTATTCAGGAGGCTGAGGCAGGAGAATCTCTTGAACCTGAGAGGTTGAGGTTGCAGTGAGCCGAGATCGTGCCACTGCACTCCAGCTTGGGCAACAGAATGTGTCTCAAAAAAAAAAAAAAAAAAAAAAAAGAAGAGGAGGAAGAGGAAGAGAAAGAAAAGAAAACGGCTTGAGAAAGCAAAGAAAATAGATTGAGTTGGGGTTTTATGGTGATTATTAAGAGTGAGTTGAGAGTTTCTGCATCCCTGCTGACAATAAAGGATTAGAAATAGAAGATAAAATGGAATCTAATAATTCCCAGATAAAAGGAATCTGAGCTTTCTTATCAGTTTGCCCAGATGTTGGGCAGAAGAAGTGAAAGGGGTAGGGCTTAAAAGCCATCAAGTTGTCAAATATCAAAAATAGAGTCAGAATTTTTATTACAATTGTACGCACAGAAAATTCTAAGGAATTTCTTATAATTAATCAAAATGAGACATCACAGGAAGGTCAATATAAAAAATCAGTCTATATGCTGAAAATGAACAACAGGTAAATAAGTTAAAAATATCATTTTTACTAGGCTCCAAAAGCATGAAACATTTAATGTTCACTTTAATGTTTGTGCAAATTCTGTACATTTAAATCTGTAAAATACTTAGAACTATTTGTAAAATACTTAAATGGAGACATATATCATGTTCATTGAACAGATGACTCATCAAGATACCAATTATCCACAAATTGATCAATGGATTCAATGTAAATCCATTCTTAGTCTGTTTATGCTGCTATGACAAAATACCTGAGACTGGGTAACTCATAAAAACAAATGTATTTTGGCAGGTTTGGTGGTCTGGTTAGGGCTATATGCTCCCGAGGGGAGAAACACCATGTCCGCATGTGGCAGAAGGCAGAAGAGCGAATTAGCTTGCAGAACACTGCATGAAGCCTCTTTTATAAAAGCTTAAATTCCATTAACCAGGGAGTCCTCATGCCCTAATCCCTCTTAAAAAGCTCCACCTTGAGAAATAGAAATGCTTTTACACTGTTGGTGGGAGTGTAAATTAGTTCAACCATTGTGGAAGACAGTGTGGTCATTCCTCAAGGTTCTAGAATCAGAAATACCATTTGATCCAACAATCCCATTACTGAGTATATACCCAAAGGATTATAAATCACTCTACTATAAAGACACACGAATACGTATGTTTATTGCAACACTATTCACAATAGTAAAGACTTGGATCCAACAGAAATGCCCATCAATGATAGACTGGATGAAGAAAATGTGGCACATATACACCATGGAATACTATGCAGCCATAAAAAGATGAGTTCGTGTCCTTTGCAGGGACATGGATGAAGCTGAAAACCATTCTCAGCAAACTAACACAGAAACAGAAAATCAGACACCACATGTTCTCACTCAAAAGTGGGAGTTGAACAATGAGAACACCTGGACACAGGAAGGGGAACATCGCATACCAGGGCCTGTCAGGGGGTGGGAGGCTAGTGGAGGGATAGCATTAAGAGAAATACCTAATGTAGATTACAGGTTGATGGGTGCAGCAAACCACCATGGTACGTGTATACCTATGTAACAAACCTGCACGTTCTGCACATGTATCCCAGACTTAATAATAATAATAATAAAGAACAGCTTAAAAAAAGCTCCACCTCTTGATACTATCAGATTGGCAATACTGAATACTGAATTCTTCAAGGAACACATTCAAGCCATAACAACATCCCAATATGCTTTTGTAAAAATTGAGAAGTTGAGTTAAAAATGTATATGAGAAAGGCAAATGATCTAGAGTATCCAAAAAAAATTTGACAAAGAAAAAATTTGGAGGACTCGCAATTTCTGATTTCAAGACTTAGTGCAAAGCTATAATAATAAAGACAGATTTCTTACAATGTTAAATATATGGATCGATGGAATATAATTATAAATCCAGTATATGATCAATTGATTTTTGAGAAATATGTCAATATTGTTCGATAGGGAAAACTAAGTTTTCCAAACATGGCACTGAAATAATTTCATATCCATGTTAAAAGAAAATTTTATATTATAAAAGTTATATAAATATTAACTCAATATGTATTATAGAACTGAACCAAAAAAAATCTGTAACTATAAGTTCTATAGAAGACTACAGAGGAGATAAATTTTGCAGACAGTAAATTTTTAGATAGGATACAACACAAATGTTAAGAAGAAAACAGTGTTAAATTATACTCCAACAAAATTAAAAACCACAGACTGAGAATATTTGTAATACATTTGATAAAAGATGTGCATCCAGAATATATAAAGACCCTCTAACAACTCAAAGATAAGACAAAAACTCAATTAAAAATGGGCAAATATTTGATCAGACACTTCATCAGAGAAAATATATGAAGACCAACATGCACATGAAAGATGTTCAACATCTTTAGTCCTGTGCAAATGGAAATTGCCACATGATCCCACTGTACACATGTTAGAATGGCTAAAATTAAAAAGATTAAACACCAAGTTGAAGCTCTCATATGTTGCTTTTGGGAAGATAAGTAGTATAATCTCTTTGAAAATCAATTTATCATTTTTTAATTAAACACACACTTACATACCTGAGGCAATTCCAATTCTGATTATACACCAAAGAGTATTGAAACACATGTCTGGATATACTCATTCTAGCTTTACTCACAATAACCCCAAACTGGAAAACCCCCAAGGTTTTTCAACAGGAGAATGAATGTAGAAGTTTTGCCCTACTCATATAATGGGATGTTACTTTAAAAATACTAATACATGGAAAAAATATGGGTAAATATCAAAGTATTATTCTATGTAAAAGAAGCCATGTACACTGTTTATACTGCATGATTTTATTTATATGAAAATCTAGAAAAAACAAATCACATCTATGATGACTGAAAGATCAGGTTGTCAAGAGCTTGATGTGTAAGAGTAATGACTGGGAAGAGTTATAAGGAAACCTTTTTTGAGTGTTGAAATGTTCTGTATCTTGAGTGTGGTGGTGGTTAGCCTGGCAAACATATTTGCAAAATTATCAAACTCTATGCTTAAAATCAGTGCAGTCTCTTGTATATAAGTTATAACTAAAGTATATTAAAAGGCATAATAAAATATACGTACATATATTTACAGATGCACTATAACATTTATACTGCAATATAAAATATGACCCCAAAAGATTAGAAAGTTATATAACCATATTTTAATAATAATTACCCATATGTTTTCTTCTCAGTATTAACCTTTATTTTCTTTATTTCCCAAATGAACTCATGTTGTGTTTATAAACAAACAAAAACAAGAGAAAGCAAAGAGTTTCAGGGCTGAAATTAGCAACATGGATCTAAGCTATTTCCTCTGGTCTTGTATATAGACGTCATGGTTATTTCTTAAAAAAAGGAACTTATTTTCTTCTTCCTTAGCAAAATATTATCAATTTTAAAATGTCTAAATGACAATATTAGTTTTCAACTGAAATATAAGTGACTTTTATTTAACAAAATAGTGTTTAGAAATTCCTACATTTATATATCCTAAACCCAGTATCTAGTGTTCCAAGAAAATCATCTATAGAGAACATACTTTAGTTCATTTCACACTGTTAATTGTGTAACACACTGTAACCATTACCTTTTACCAACTACAATTACTCTTCTAATGAAAAGTGATGAATTTAACAAGAAATTATTAGATCTGTTTTATCTAAGCATGAACAAGTGGTTGATAGGAAATGCTCCCTAATAAATATTTAATTCCTTTTACCACTCCCTCCTTCAATTTTATAATTGAATTATATGCTTCAGCTCAGTTAAATAAATAATAATTTTACACATCTAGTGTACAAAATACCATAATGTGCAGCACTGGCTATAAATAATCTTGATTTCAGACTAGCGAACATAGTGGCTTCTTGACTGCTTCTGTCATTTGCTTTTACTTCATCCAGCATGTAAAGGCAAACATTTGGAAGTTATTTTCGTTCTTTTAAAATTTTTCTTCTTCCCAATTTTTCTGTCTCCCAAATGGTTTTCAAATATATCACTTTCTATGTAAACCATTATCTCTGAGCTCCTAATCTGCTGCTTCCTTTTCTTCGCTCCCATTTTTCTTCCAGTTCTATATCAGAAAACCCTTCAGAAATGCTTAAATTCTGGTTTCAATCTTGTAGTGGCCTCCAATTGCCTTTTAGGACAAGGTGCAAGTATCTTAGAATAGTGTAAGAAGTCCATTGGGATTTGTTTCTCGCTACTTCTCAGTGTCATTTTCCCCATGCCAAAGTATATCAGAAGCATAATTTTTATCCTAAGAATACTGTAAAATAATCTGTATATTTTAACCCATCTTCCTTATCAACTTTTCATTTTTTTGATTTCTATCATGTTTACAAACAGAGCCTTCAAAAAACCTTAAAAGAATGCATAATGAAGAAGAGTGTAATGGACATGACAAATACACTACTCATATCTCCTCACTCTTTTCAATGGGCACTAGAAATGGAGAGAACTAGAAACCACTGGGGCAGCCCTCAACAAATTAAGGAGAGAAATTGATATATAAATACCACAGGCCCTTGTTCCTAGTATTGGTAAGAACCTTTTATTTGCAGTGGCAATTTGCTGGATAGCTGACTCTTTGTTCCCTTCCCTTCCCGCTCCCTCTCCCTAACTCATTTCTTCAGATCCTCTCCAAAATAAACTGCTTGCACTGAAATCTTTGTCTAACTTCTGCTTCTTGGAGAACACATAATGAGACATGAGTATAATGTCACTTTTTCATTAAACTGTTTTTGCATGTCATCATCTATTAATGTTCATTTAATCAGAATATCTTAGGAGCTGCAAAGTAAACGATGATACCCCCATATGAGCACATAAACTTATATACAGTTTGTGTATAAGGATACAAATTTTGAACATATAAACTTCCTTGATATCCAAATAAATGAAAGTAATTTGAAGGCTAAACAATGAGATAAAATAAACCAAAGAAGATGACATAAAACCAGCCTCAGTCTATGGGTATTATTTGACCTACAGCATTCTTCCGTTAGCCTTGGGAAAAAAAAATCCCTGAGTCAAAGCTACTATCAAAATATCACTTAAATCTATGTATTATTCTTATGGTCGGCAAATACAACTTTAGACTTTTCTTACTTTTTTGTTTTTTAAAATTAATTTCTGCCATTTATTTTACAATAACATTTTATTTTAACACAATATAGTAAATCAAAAGGCAAAAGAAAATAAAAAGCATAGCACTCGTAATTTCTCCCTGAAAGACAACACTATGAAAAATCTGGCATACCTTTCCATACAATTTTCCATATGTACTGATATAAACAAATGTAGGATATCACTGTTCATATTTTTATGAACACTTTCCCATTGAATATATTTGGAAATATTTCTGTGTCATTAAATATTCTCATAAAATTATTGAATAGATTTGGAAATATTTGTCATAAAATACTGTCATAACATTATTTTGGTGGTTATAGTTACTCCCTTTAAAATGTTTCATTTTGTTTTGTTTTGGTTTGCTATTATAAGTGGCATGTTTATAAATCTTTGAAGTTAAATTTTATAGAGTCATACAGATAACAGAGCCCACCCATGGTAATCATATACTGTAATCATATGGCTTGCAGAATCTTGGGAAATTTTACTGGGCAAATGATGCCAACTGGCGTCAGAGAATCAAGTAATTCATTGATGTCTCAAACCAACTTCAAATTTGTCTCTGCTCAAATTTTATTTTATCAAAGATCCTTCTCCTATATAAGCACTTTCCCTAACTTTCACTTTAATTTCATCACTAATCGTCCTCTTATTCTGCTTCCTTTCCCCCACATAACACACATCATAACCTTATTTATTACGTAGTTACTCATTTTTGTGTGTTTCTTGTCGGTATCCCTAATAGACTTTAAGAATCATGGAGATTCTGGCTATTGCCTTCCATTTACTGTAAGAACCAACATCCCATAATAGTTAATAGTTTATATCTTTTCTTCAGATTGGAGACTTTTGTCCAAAGGTAGATCAGTTGCTAATTTTCCTGTGAGTTCTTGGACTATTTTGACATGTATCATCTGTTCATTTGCACTAGAAATTTATTTAATATTATTTAATAATATTAAACTGGGTGCTTTAAACGCAAAGACAGAAAAGACTGACCTAAAATCTACCTGGGTTCTTCTCAGAGCCCAGTATCAAAGTTAAGATGTACCAAGCATGTCGAACCCGGGGCCCATGGGACTCATGTGGCCCAGGATGGCTATGAATGTGACCCAACACAAATTCACAAACTTTCTTAAACCAGTATGAGATTTTTTTTTTTTTAACTTAGCAGCTATCGTTAGTGTTAGTGTTCCTATGCATGGCCCAAGCCAATTTTCCTTCTTCCAACGTGGCCCAGGGAAGTCAAAAGATTGGACACCCCTGGGTAACAATTACAACTATTACAAAAGTAAATGTGAACACTCACTTGGTAGGTATGTATTATCTATAATACGTTAATGTCTATAAAAATCATTATCTACATATTTTACATACTGTATTTATTTTTGTTTTATTTTCAATTTCCATGGGTACATAGTAGGTGTATGTATTTATGGGATACATGAAATATTTTTATAGAGGCATACAATGTTTAATAATCACACCAGGGAAAATGATGGATATTCACCCATCACCTCCAGCTTTTATCCTTTCTTTGTATTACAATCAATTATACTCTTTTAGTTATTTTAACATGTACAATAAATTATTGTTGACTACACTCACCCTGTTATGCTATCAAATACTAGATCTTACTCAGTCTATGTTTTTGTACTCACATTAACCATCTCCAATTCCTTTCCCTACCCAATACCCTTCCTAGCATCTGGCAACTATCATTCTATTTTCTATGTCTCCGTGAGTTCAATTGTTGTAATTTTTAGTCATAAAGAATGAGTTCTTGTCATTTACAACAACATTGTCTATATTATTCCCATAGAATATCTTCCTAATAGAAATGAAAGTGCATGAGAATTTTAAGGATGTTGCACATTCATTACTTTTACTTAGATTTTGTCATATTAAACATTTTCATGTGACTTGGAGTAGGGGAATAAAAAATGTTTTCATTTACTCATATTTTGTTTGCTCATTAAAAACATGTATTTCTCTTTATTTGCTGCTTTTGGGGGTAACACTAGGTGCTTTCAGAGGAGAACTTTCCCTTTCCATCGCTGAGCTTAGCCAACAGTGTACCAGAGGCCAGGGTATTTCATCATGAGTTGCTGCTGATTAGCACAGGTCTTGACACGTGAGTTTTGAGTATTATCTTAGCTCTATAATCACAAATGTTATTGAGCAAGAAATTATTCATCTCTATTTAGAAAGAGCTTTGGTAGTTGACTCTATGACCTCTAGAGTTGAGTCAATACACCAAGCAGATTTATTAGAAATACTGTAATATATATTCTAAAAAAGGAAGAAGTTCCTCAATAAAAATTAGCTTGACATCAATGCCACCAAAATTCTCCCTTTTACCAGAGAAAGAGATTTTCAAAGTTTATATATCATCAAGGAAGAAAAATAAATCTTATGAATACATTTATATGTTTTAAAAACTAACAAAGATAATTACTTTATCATGCTTGTTACTCTGTAGAAATGAATTTTGGTATCGTTTTAAACACTATACTTAAGATGAATGCCTCTGATTAACCAGCCTCAATAAATATAAAAAAGAAAGAAACACAAAGACATGAATAATTTGTTACTTATTGAGTAATGTACATTTGAGCCCCCCAAATGGTATAAAAACACATTTAAAAGATACACCAGAGTCTAGAAAAATATATTTGCAATGCATAGGATTCTCAAAAAATCAAGACCTAGAATATATGAAAATTCTTATATTCAGCGAGACAACTCCAAAGAGAAATGAGAAAAAGGTATAAAAATACACTTCAAAGTAAACTAAACCTGTTTGTTCAATAAAGGGCACAAAGCTCCAATGAGAAGCAATAAGTTCCAGTGATGTATTACCATATTATTGACTTTCATCATCATGGTATTTATTATACACTCAAAAATTGCTGAGTAGATTGAAACATTCTCATTAAAAATGATAAGTATATGATGTGACAAATATATTAACTTCATTTAATCATTTCACTATATATGCATATCAAAATATCACACTGTATACCATATATACAATGAAAAATTAAAATTAAACCAGTATGAGATTAATATAAATTTGTGCAACCTTAATGGAAAACAATTTAGCAATATCTAATATAAATGAAAGTACAGATAACAAGCAATCCAGTAATTCTAACTCCTAGTCATACATTCTAGAGAAACTCTTTCAAAAGGAGCCTGCCAAGTACTGCACAAATGAATGGGTCTAATCCATGAGTCCACTCAGATTTGTCTGATCTCTGAGTGTAGTTACCAGAAAAATCAACCCAGACCAAAGGAATTATGAGAATTAAAAATATTGTTTCAAGTCATTAAAGTTTGGAGTAATTTGTTTTACATAAGGTTAGCTGGTATTTTTTCCCATAAATATCTATGCTGTATATGAATATAAATAATATAGTAAAAAGAAAAATGAGATATGATTTATGCAACAATATTACAGAATAATATTTCCATATGAGGCAAGATATGTCTTTGTTTTTTTTTTCTCTTTGGATAGAGAAAACCAAAAAAATAAGAGAGAAGCATATTTCCCTTATAATTACAGGAAAGGAGCTGAGCCTGTTGTGTCCTGAGACTGAGTTCTCCTGCCCCAAATGATCTTTGGGGACCTTGGTATTTTACGGTCACAAAGAGAATTTGCTTTGTCTTCACCCATTGAGAGGGGCTGTTTCTGAGAGTTGAAGAGGCTGAAGTGTCCAGATCTAAAAGGAAAAGAAAATTGTGTAGTTTAGGTTAGTCCAAGAAACAGGCACTGAACAAAGGACTTCAGTGCCAGAGATTCGTTTGGGAAGTGCAGGAAATACCAATGAGGAAGAGGTGAAATGATGCCGGGACAGAAAGAAGAAAATAAAACATATATTATCCAGCCTGCTCCCACAGGGGTGACTGCAGCTGAATCCTGTGCAGAAACTACAAAGTGGTGCAAAACATCCGATTCACATTAATTACCACAGCTACCCTCATCCTCTGAGTGGTGGGGGAGCTGGGGTACTTACACCAACTCCAATAAGTTGACCCTATTCTAGTGGAAGGGTAGTGTTAATTCTCCGGAATTTCCAGGCTGCTATGTAGGAGAAAGTTCTTCTCTGGTTCCGGGAGGAAAAAAAAAAATCCCTCATGCATGGGGTTCACTGGAGAACATGAAAGGTCTGAGAGATATGGGCAGAGCCTTTGTCTGCCCCAAGGATCTTCCCCAAAATTGGGCAAAAGAGAGGGGTAGTTGATGTGGGAGTTTCAGAGCCTGGCCTACTTGCCCAGTGGTTGGGAAATGGGGCTTGAGATGGCTCCAGGTTGCCATGATTATTGTGAACCAATAACTTTTGTGCAGGGTAGAGGCTGATTCAGAGTTTGCTATACTTGGCCTTTCAGACCACCTGGCTCTCACAGCTTCTCATGCTTCACAAAGTAGGCTCTATGGCAAAGCAAAGAAGAAGGAACAGCAGTTTCAGCCCTGTAAATGGAAGACATGTGTATTGTTAGGGAATAGGATGTCCCATTGTCAGATATAATTAAAGTTTTGGCCTCAATGTTAAGTGGGGCATAAAGACAGGGTAAGTTAGAAAAACAACACTGTATAAGGCTTCTTGTACCCAATCATATAAAACAAATTAATATCTGCAATGGATGACAATATATCTTATATTATTGTATTAATATATATGCAATATAATTTTAATCTAGTTTCTGTATTCCATTATAAGGGTGTATCATAATTTATGTAACCAGTCTCCTATTGTTGGACTTCTGATGTATTTTGAATAAAATTGAGATGGTCATCCTTGACTTTTATCTATGTGAGGCTGAAAATTTTCTAAGGAGAAATTTCTTACTGTGGAATTCTGGATCAAAAGGTGTGCACAGTTCAAGAGTTTTAAAATATATTCCATGATAGTCTTTCAGATGTATATATTTATTTATATATATTTCCACAATCTACTTGGGGTTTTATAGATGCACAAGCAGCATTTCAAAGTATGTCTTTTAACTACATACAACCATTCCTAACTTCCCTGTCTTAATCTTCTTTTACGTCACAATTTAACAGAAAGTCATCAGTTATCAGGACAGGTATATCAAATGGTACCACATTGTTCTTAATGAGACTAGTTGAGATTCTTCTCACTTTTGAGGTATATTTGGAAACTGGAAGATTTTTTTCTTTGATGTTTATCTAAACCCATTTGGTAAATTTGCTAGCTTTTGTCTAATATTCAATTCAGGTTTGATTTGGTGTCAAGGAGTTACCAAAATTTGAGTTCTTTGACTCATGTTTTTCAGTTTTGTTATTATATTGTTTGCATGATGAAAAACTGATAAACAAAAGTCCATGTATATTTTAAATACCACTTATTTGATTTACAACACTTGAAACTCCCCGTAAGTAAAAGGAAGATGAGAGAGGTTGAATTTTTGATAAGATTAGAGTACCATCAGGAAGTAATATTAAAATTGGCTTTCAGAATATAGGAAAGCATTTGTCCAGTTATCTTTAATTGATCTGCTATAAAAATGAGAGTACAAATTGTAGATGAAATTGCAGTGCATTACAAATCAAAGAAGAGGATAAAATAAAGCAATAAGACAGGATGTGGATTTTTAGTTCTTTTTTCATCTCAGTACTCATGGGCTACTTGGTATTTTTCAATAGTGCTAGTAAAGGAACAATGTTCAATAACTTAAAATGAACCTGGACTTTAAAATGAAATGAAAAAGCAAGTTCTCATAATTTCAGTTACTTTTTATTCAAGAAGGGGGTTTCTGTGACAGACTGCTTGTTACCGCATTGTCTGACAGCCTGGAGAAACTACTCAGGCAGCATGGGTGAAGGGCTAATTATGTCAATGAGGGGAGAGAGGGGAATAGGAATTAATGAGCCTGAATCTCCCCAGTGCTATGCTACTCCCTTACTCCCTGTTACTAAGTTAGGCTTGCAAAGATGTGAGTTTCTTTTGTAGCCAGAAGTGCTCAGGGAAGCAGTCAAGAGCATGGAATTGGGCTCTTCAAACTTAATCTCATCTGTTTCTTACTATCTGAATTACAAGTTATTTAATCTCCTTGAGCCTCAGTTTCCTTGTCTATAAAATGGGAAAGATAACGTCAATCTCATTGGGTTATTGTGAAGATTAACAAAGATGAAAATCTATGCATTGCCCAAGTTTGTATGTGACATACATTAAGCATCAAAGGATAGCTATATTATTTTTACTTGCTGTTTCGGCTATTATTCCTACTATTACATTATAATTATTTAATGGTTTATTTTGGTTGGGGGTTAAGTCATTTAGTAGAAACAAAAGAAGCACTTTATAAGATTCAACTTTCCTACAAATCACACTTAAAAATGAGTTGCAAGTGATTCTTTTACTATAATCAATAGAATAGGCTTTGTTAGATCTGCTGAAGGGGGATTCTCAGATTCTAACTCTGCATAATTATTAAGAAAATTAATACACAAATGTGAGCATTTATATAATTTATTCATATGAATAACAACAATACAAATACTATAGTAGTTAGCAAAACTGGATGATGATCAAAATCACTTGGGCAGCTTTTACATCATAACAGAAATAAAGGTCCTATCCCAGACTTTCTGAATTAGTGTTTCCAGCTCGATTATTTATCTGTAAGACATGGAGCACTTGTGATGGTCTGACCCATGCAGTAACTCTTCCCATATTTGAGGGTTAACTTTCAGAAATGCACTGAAAGGTAAACGAGCTCTTCCCCTTCAGTTTTCTAATAATATAGTCCTTAGAGTTATTCTAGTCTAGTCTTCTTCATGTGCAAGTATCCTGGCACTCCTGACTCATCCAACAGAGAGACTATGTATCACTCCGTGGATGCATCTAATTTAGTTAACAGAAATCCCTTCTCATGAAGTTAAATACGCCGCCTTGTAACATTTGCAGAAATTTAGGGAGATAGTTCTCTGAGTGCTTCTGTGTTTAAATTTGAAACTATATTGTTTAAAAACCAAAGATGTGTATAAAATGCTGGGAAATAAAATTCAGCTGTGATGTGTGGGAGAGGAACGTGACGGAAGTTCAATGGCTTGTTTATCCATTGAGTTTTCTTCATCCAAACCACTGTTGCTCTCTTCAGACCAAGTGTGCAAAATTAAATGCCAACAAAAACTAAGCAGGTAACATATATGAGTGACATAGGTGGAGACTATCTTATAATGGTGTTGTTCTTAATTACCTACATTGAATCCTTTCTGAATCGTTTTGTTTGTAGGTTATATATGTAGTGATAATTCACTTTTCAGAAGGTATATGTATTCCTCCAGTTTAGTTGAAAGTGGTGGTCCTCTTGGTAGAAGATTTTTTTAAATTTTGATAGAGACATGGGTCCAACAAATATTTCATATTCCCTTTAAGAAAACTGATGGTGCAAGTGTAATGATAAACGTGGCTGACACTGGGCTTCACTATCTGGAGGCAGCAGGGAGTAGAGAGGATGATGATGAATGGAAGAATTCATTTATTATCTGAGGAGAATACCATTTCTTAGTTGACTGCTGCCATGTAGGAATAAAGACGCAATGTTCCTGGATCTGATTTTTTAAAAAAGATATCTCCATATGTCTAAGAGCTGGAAATTAATACAAAATTTAAAAATATATTGTTGTCTGTACAATCAGGCCAACAAAGACACATCTGTGGGATAAGATGTGGCCCATCTTATATTTTCCTTCAACTTCACTTTAGACCTTTAATTTTTTCTAACATAAATGTAATCATGGATATTTACCATCAATCCCCAGTGATGCCATGCATTATTTTTTCATGTGTATTCAAGAATAAGATTTTTAATTTTAAATTCTATAAAACTTTTTGCCTATAATTTTCTTTCTTTTTTTTTTTTTTATTGATACGCAGTCTCGCTCTATCGCCCAGGTTGGCATGTGGTGGCGCAATCTCGGCTCACTGCAATCTCTGCCTCCCAGGTTCACGCCATTCTCCTGCCTCAGCCTCCTGAGTAGCTGGGACTACAGGCGCCCGCCACCATGCGGGCTAATTTTTTTGCATTATTAGTAGAGACAGGTTTCACCATGTTAGCCAGGATGGTCTTGATCTCCTGATCTCATGATCCGCCCGCCTCGGCCTCCCAAAGTGCTGGGATTACAGGCATGAACCACCGCGCCCGGCCTTACCTATAATTTTCTAACGTTTAGATACAAGTCACTAGAAGAATACCTAGAGTCACAGGCTATTAGAGTTGGAAATGTTCTTGAAATTTTCATCTATTAATTTTGTAGATGAAGAAACTGAGAGGAAAACGGAGTTGATAAAATTCATGCATCTAGTTAGTGGTAGAGTCAAGGTTTGAACCCAGAATTCCTCAGTATTTCTCTAATGCTGTTTTAGCACTATCATGGTGCCTCTGATTTGCTTGTTAGTTTATTATATAAGGCCTGGGAAATAAGGCTCAATTTTCTTACGCAAATTTTTGTACCCGTCTGTTCCATAAGGAAAGAGACATATATTTGGCACTTTAGATAGTAGCAAACTAAAAATGACCTCCTAAATGTACTTGGCACTTTAGATAGTAGCAAACTAAAAATGACCTCCTAAATGTATGCTTTGTTATGTAGGATACTTCAACATAACAGACTAAGTGACAGCAGAATTAAAATTGTCAAACTCCCTGCTGTACATTATCCATTTATAAACTACTAGTTTTGTGCTTGATTGGTTATATTAGTCAGATTTGTTTCAGCATTGGATAAAGCCTCAGAAGTAGGGAAGGAAGGCACACACTGTGCTACTCTTATTAGTCTTAATTGTCTCCTGCAATTCATGAAAAGTGAGCTTTCCTTGAATCTTGTTTTGGTATTTTTATTTTGACTTTGTTCAGCACATTTATTAACACTAGTAAATTTCAGGCTGTTTTCCAATAGAACTCAGATGTTCGAACACAACCATATTTAGGAAATAGCAATTGATAATGCAGCTATTTAGTTTCTGTTCAGAATCTGCTATTTCTTAGTGCCAAAAGATGCAGCCCAAATCCCATTTGCAGTGTTTATTACCTCTCAGAAACTGTGAGCAAGCATCTTTCCTGGTCCTTTTACTTGTCTGTCTTGTCTATTGGCTATCCATTTTCCATTGTTGTCCCAGGTTGGCTGCCAATGGTATATTTCTCAGCCACTTAATAACTTTACTCAGACAGATTTATAAGAAGCCAAGTGCTGTCAAGTCCCTGAGATGTATAGATTGAAGCATTCTTCCTCTCCTCCACCCATTCCAACTTTACAGTATAAGCCTGTCTCCTTAATAGCACTTTGGTCTTAATAGAGTGTGTCTCTCAGGGACCGGCATCTGCTGCATTGTTGGAGCATGGCTGATGCTCATCTCTTCTGAGCTGGACGGCAGTTAAAGAGGAGCAATTTATTTCTGCTGTTGTCAATATCACATTTCATGAACCTGAAACTCATTACATTTTTTTAAAATTACCTTGCTTGGCTTTGTAAGGGCATTTTGTATTTGCCACAGATCATTCTTTTAGATTTGGAAAGAACTGAAACTTTTTGTTACGCTTCTGATTGGTATAATAGGGTGTCATTTAGGCTAAGTGTAGGCAGGAGAAGAAAAGCACACCTTTTGACTGCAGAAACTGCACTTGACTTGCTTAATAACAAGGATAGTGGTTGTGGAGCATCTAGTTCACAGTGCAAGAGAGAGAAAAGACAGCTTCTGGCATCAAGAAGTTTCTAGAAATACACAGAGACTGGAAAATTTCTCTCAAAAGGAAATTAAGAAACATATCTGAGGAAGAGCTATTGGTATTATAAAGGACATAGCTGGGTGGGCATTATAATGCTGAATCCAGATAAAATTGTTTTTTTCCTAAGCACATCTTATGTTGCAGTTGTGCCCTCTATCATTTCTATCTGTATGTTTCTGTAAAGCAGAGGATGACAAACTGCAGCTCACCACCTGTTTTTGTATGGCATGAGAGCTACGATTTTTGCAGTTTTATATAGTTGAAAAAAATCAAAAGAATAATCTTTCTGACACATGAACATTATATGAAATTCAAATTTCAGTGTCTACAAATAAAGTTTTATTGGAACACAGCTGCACTCTTGTTTACATATAAGGTCTGTGGCTGCTTTCATGCTACAACAACTGTTTATCCCACAAAGCCTAAAATATATACTATCCAGATTTTTCCAGAAAAATTGCCAGTCCCCGGTCTAGAGCAAAGTGCTAGGCAATCAGGCATATTTCTTTTCCTTTCACCTCCCCATTCTGCTACTTAGAGAAAACACTGATAACAGAAGTTGCAGAGTCAGGGCTGGCTCGTGGCCCAGATGGAGTTGCATAAATGAAATGATTTATAGGATACAGCAAAGTTTCTTCTACCTACCAATATCTTACTATGTCCTGTCAAGATACAATTCTATCCTTGTCTGACGTAAGTCATTCCTTTGAGGTCAATTATCCAAAAGTGGTGGGGAGGAGCATTATTTATGGAAGACTACAAAAAATATTTTAGAGTAGAAAAAGTCCATACTGAGACTTAAACCTGAGATCTAATTAGGAATTACCAGTGACTCAGCCATATGCCCTTAAGCACTGCATTTAAGCTTTTGCAGAATGTTTTCATCTGTATGGATGATAAACCACCTGCTCTCTAATGTCTGTTTTAACTTCTTACTTTGTACTTCCCAATGTGTGGGAGGGAGGCTTAGGGCATAATTTGGATTTCTCCCATTAGGATGATTGAATTTACTAAATAAATGATGTGCTACTAAGAAAAGATGCAGAGATTCTGTCCCTTCATGTACATTATTGGTCGCCATATCAACAACACCTATAACAAATGAGATGGTTAATAATATGATTTGAATTAATGAATAAATGATTGCATGAATGAAATAGCCTTATGAATTGGGTATCACGTCACTAAATTTCCCTTTTTCACTGGATTCTATGTTTGTGATTTGTCTTTTTATGACCTTACCTTACACTTGTAGGTTGGGAATGAACTTGACCTTTTGCTATCCTTCTCAATATCATGGAATAGATGTTCATATTGCCTTCTACTGGCTTGGCTTACCCAGGGCAAACATATCAGTCAGATCTGCTGGTATGCTAGACCCTTAGCAGAGCTTCCCCTGCCAGACTGGCTGAATTCCCACAAGTGGGAGCTGGAAACCTTAGGGAGCTGAGAAGCAGCCATAGAATGCCAAGTCAGAGGAGATAGCATCTAGATTTTTGGATGAAGCCCAATTAGAGGACTGTCAGTAGCAAACTTTAATACTTCTGAAACTTGCCCAGAATGAACGCTCCATTGGATGTCAATATATAATGTATATGTTGGCTCTGTGGGTTTTTGCACTTACAAGCTCCTGTAGCTCTAGCATTTCTATGTTCAGAAGGGTCCTTATTTCTAAACAGTAGCTAAACATATGTTTAAGGAAGCAAAATACAGTCTTTTTAAGTAGGAAAGTCATAATTTTGTTTTGGACTTCAAGAAATAAAAAAGAATTTAGAAATGGTGGTTACATGGGAATGTTTGCCTTGAGAGAGGAGCTATTGTAAAGGAGCATCCTTTATTATAGTTTTGTTTTCTTTTCATCACTTCTGTAGTGGTAATACCTTCTAATATCTGCTTTCCAAGATGAAGACAGATAGGAAAAGTTGTATGTGTTGATCTAACACTTGAATTCACTCTATTAAGGGAATTTAATAGAGATTTTTTTAGCCAAGGAACTGTAGCATCTCAAATATGATGCAGGAAATATTAAAATATGTTTAAAGGACATTCATATTTACTTTTCTTGCCTGTGATTTAGGAGGCAAATGGCTATGAAAAGATGACACTTATAAGAGTAGAATGGGACAAAAACAATAAGCATAAGTAATATGTAAATATTCTGTTGTCTAAATTGAGTACCATTAATATAATCTGTATGTGTGTGCTTCTGTCTTTTGCCAAAAGTTACCTCTGATTGCTTATTAGACCGATCAAGTAGCTAACTACTTTTATATAATCAGTTTACCTTGTAAAATGTTGGTGTGAAATTCAATGGTTGTAAAATATGAAGAACATCTTTGAGTCTTCCTATAACTAACAGTCCCAGTTCCTAGAATGCGTTTGTATGAGGTTGAGGTGTAGATGAAGAGGGTGGAATGGTATCGCATCAGATAGCTATTTGGCTATTTACTTTGATTTTCTCTATCTACATTGAAATAATTGCTCTATGTACCCTCACAAATGTAAAATCCAGATTAAGAAGACCTAGTTACATTCCTAGGTCAATCCTTGATAAGTATTATTTTAAAGACTTCTATAGGAGAAATTTCTAAACTTTTCCCATAACATTTCTGTTATTTTTAAGTAACTTTTCCTTTCCCACATTTAAAATTCTGGTTCATTGCCTACATCAAGTGGTTATAGCAAAGGTGAAGTGAACAATCATAGTACTGTCAATGATTTTGATATAATCATGCTGACATAATTATGTTTTTATGGACACATTAATACCATAGTCAATGATAAATAATAAAACCTTGCAAAAAGAACAGCGGATTATGATCATGACTAGTTTTTATTGAGAACGTCAATATGTCAGGAATGGTTCTAAGTACTTTGTAAGTTATAATGTTTATTTTCAAAATAATTTTGTGAGTAGGCACTCTTCGTTGTTTCATAGATATGTTATAGATGAGGAAATTGAAGTACTGAGTTTTAGGCAACTTGCCCAAAGTGACACAGTCATTAGGTAATGGAGCCAGAATTTGAACCCAGACAGTCTGACATCAGAGTCTGTGTGCCATCTGATTAGTTTTTTAGACATATTTCTGAACTTATTATATTTGTCACAAAAATAGTATTGATTTCCTAGACTCAACTTCCAAGTTGTGTTTTGCAAAATCGTTCCTTGGAAAGAAGTTCCAAGACGTTTTAACTCATATGGGGCATTCCTTGGCTGAATATGATCGGGAAGTAATGGTTTTAATAAACAAACCAGTTTCTGTGATGCAGGCCTTCTGAGAGCACTTACTCTGTAATGCACATTGTAGTGCTTCAAAACTGGGAAAGAATATGCACTATTTGTCTCTCCTGAAAACACTAGTACTTTAGACAGTGCATATATAGAACATTTCCATCCTCACAGGTATTTCCGATAGGCAGCAATGCTGTTGACTTTTGTGTCTGCATTTGTGGCTAGATAGAAATAATGGTTACATGGGTTATTAAACCACATAGGCAGACACTGGTAACACTGAAAGTGAATCACCTAGAGATTAAAACAATTTTGACTTAGTTTTTCTACTGAAAATGAATCTTTTGATTACAATAGAATTTTAGTACATATGAATCACAAATCCCTTACATCTATAGAACAATTACGTTTATAGTACTTGGAGTTCAGAGTTTAAATAAATATAAGCAGTAAAATAAAATGGGGGAAAGCATTGAAGAAAGGAAAGATTAGTAATTGATCTTGAGAGCAAGAAGCTGCATTCAGGGATTCCCCTTCCTTTGTACTGGATACAAAAATCAAATGTAATTGTAAGATACAAATGGCATACTTATGCCTCTAACTTTAGAGCAATAACGATTGTGATACTTAGCTTGATAAAACTAATGATATAAGACAGACCCTCCCATCAAAGTAGCATTAATGGAGGTGTGGGAATCAGAAAATAGATTATACTTAGGGTTACTTGTAGATACTTAGGAATATTGAAAGCAATTATCTTAGAGATCAGGTAGGTGAGGTAAATACATAAAGAGAGAGGGCATGGAAGTAGGGCAGTATATTAGTCTGTTCTCATGTTGCTAATAAAGACATACCTGAGACTGGGTAATTTATAAAGGAAAGAGATTTAATGGACTCACAGTTCCACATGGCTGGGCAGGCCTCACAATCATGGCATGGCAGAGGCAAATGAGGAGCAAAGTCACATCTTACATGGGGGCAGGCAAGAGAGTGTGTGCAGGGGAGCTGCCCTTCATAAAACCATCAAATCTTCTGAGACTTATTCACTATCATAAGCATAGGAATAGCATAGGAAAAACTCGTCCCCATGATTCAATTACCTTCCACTGGGTCCCTCCCACAACACATGGGGATTATGGGAGCTACAATTCAAGGTGAGATTTGGGTGGGGAAGCAGCCAAACCACATCAGGGAAGGATTGGGCAGTGGGGTGAGGGTGTGGATATAACATAACAGGGAATTTTTCCCAAACCAATACTTCTGTCACTGGCTACCAATGTGTGACATCTGAATCCTAATTGCTCCATAGTAAATGGAAATCAAAATTCCGCATTCACTAAAGTGAATAGAAAAACTATTCTAAGTTAGGGAGCAATATATGTATTTACATTGTTATACTTCTATAACCAGAAAGCAAGACATTGCCACCATCTGGAGGGAACTGTTATTAATTGCAGGTTCACCATCTCAGAGATAAAACCAGTTTCTGAAGTTTCCTAAATGCATACCTAGAAAAATCTGTGATATTTGGTGGTGTTGAATATTACTCACATTGAAGCAATTTTAAAATGTTGTGAAGGTAAGTTCTCCTACATATAAGCAAAATTATGATACACTTGAGGGTAGGGACAATGTTTTATTTTTAAATTATTCCTATTTGTATCCAAGTAATGCATGTATATTACTTAGAAAGGAAAGTACCTACTTAGCACAGTCATCAATATTTCCAAGACTCCTACAAACTTTTGTCACTTTATATATCTAAGTAATGTGCTTATACATCTTATTCATCAGATTTAGATGTTAAATTTACTTCCTATTAGAAAAGTTAAAGATAGCTGTGTCTGCTTCTCTTCCCTCCAGCTGTTTAAATCAATACTCAACATTCACATTATTATAGTTGTGTAAATAGTTTCCTGCTCAAATATGTATAGTTTGTAATTTTTGGTTCAGTTTTCCTGTAATTAGTAATTGCTGTTTCTCCTTTGCTTACGTTTCTATATCATTTTACCAAAATTGTCATTAAAATTATAAAATATTTTATAAAAATTCAAATATATTAAAATTATCTCCCCTCCTTTTTTCTTGGAAATATTCCTTTGGAGTTTATCATCTTTTTGCTCCAGTGTGAGCTTGGGTGCTCCCTAGTTTCTGAAAAGTTGTCATCTGGGACTTCCCTATAACACCCTTCTGGTTGGAGCTCCTGTGTCCTGTGTCAGGGTTTTCCTCTTTGCTGGTGTATACCTTCATTTAGTACTGGCTGCACATCTTTCTTTAGTTTCTCTAAAAGAGGACATGGGATTTTGTATGTTTAAAATGATTTTTATTTTATTCCCGATAACTTTGCCTGCATGAACAATTATAAGTGAGATAATGGGTTGTTATTCAGAAGCATAATCCTATTTTGTCTGTCAAATTTTGTATATAGTTTTTGTTCCAATGAAATCCTTTAGAATACTTCATCATTCATCTTCTGGAATTTTATAGTGATGAGACCTAAAATAAGTTTGTTTTCATTTATTGTGCCAAATGCCAGACAATAACTCACATTTTTTCCCCCTTCACTTCTGGGAAACTTTCTTCTTTGAATATTATTTTAGAGACACATTGCTTTTTTTCCTTTTCTCTTCCTTCACAAAATCCTGAGAGGCTGAACCTTTTAGATTGTTATTCTTGTTTTCTTACCATTTTGGTCTGGTCTCCACTTTTTTTCAACTTTCTGGGCGATTTTCTCAATTTTTATTCCCAGTATTTTTATTATTTAATTATTTCTGCTGCTGTTTCTGGATCCTGTATAAGTTTTTACTGAAGTATAAAATGTATAAATCATAAGTGTAACAGTTCAAAGAATAATCACAAAGACAGCATGTTACCACTACCAAGTCAAGAAATGAAATGCCCCTTATCTCCCTTTCAATCTCTACCCCTTCCCCCATTCTCAAAGGTAATCACCATCCTAACTTCTAATACCATAAGCTAGCTTTGCTTGTTTTAAACTTCATAGTAATAGAGCCACTTCCTTCTTACTCTTTTGAGTCTGGTTTATTTTATCTAATTTACATTTATAAACATATTATGTTATGTTTGTACGTTTATAATTATAAATTTCATTTGTATTTACATATTTTATTGTTTGTAAATTGCACCTTGTTATTCCATCTAGCAGGGGTTGGTTCATTTTCATTGCTTTATAATATTATTCCATAGTGTACAAATATAATTTATATATTCATTCTACAGTTGATAAACTCGGGGTTTCCAGGGTTGTGTATTATGAATAATGCTGCTATGAATATTTTTGCTTATGCATTTTTGTACATGTATGATGCACTTCTAAGAGTGGCATTGCTGGGTTTAAATGCGTAAGTCTACATTTTGCGAATACTACCCATGAGTTTCCAAAATTCTTTCACAAGTCTCCACTTTCTTCTGTAGTTTATGAGACTTCCAGATGCTCCATATTCTTTTAACATGTATTATTGGCAGTCCTTTAAACTTTAGCCTATTTTTAGGTGTGCGATGCCGTTTTTAAATGCTTTAAATTTTCAATTCCCAGATGACTGATGAAATTGAAAACCTGTTCATACATTTATTGGCCATTTGGGTATCTTCTTTCTTGACATGAGCTATTTTTTCTATCTTTTCTCATTTTTCTATTAGATCATATGTCTTTTTCTTATTGATATGCCAGTATTTTTATATACTCTCATTATGACTCTTTTATCCATTAAATGTATTACAATTATATTCTCTGATTTCTTTTATTCTCTCCTAATGGATTCTTTGGTTGAACAGAAATTCTTAATTTTAATGTAGTTAATTAATCATTTAGTTATTTATTTCTACTTTACCTAGTGCTACTTCATCTTAGAAAATTTCAACTATTCTAAATTCATGGAGATTTTTTGTCTTCCAGAAGTTCTTTGATTTTATATTTCCTATTTAGAATGTCAACACACATGCAATTGATTTTCGTGTAAGGTATGAGTTAGCAGACTATCTTTGTTATTTTTGTGTTATATATTTACAGTGAAACATGATTATCAAAAAGAACTTTCATTCTGCACTGCACTGTAGCATCAGATATATAATAAATTATATGTCTCCATTTGTGTACGACTGTTCCAGACTCCCGTATTCCTCCAAACCATGCATCTATCCTTGTGTCAGCACCTCAATACTTTAATTATTGTACACTATTTTAAGTCTTGATATCTAACTGTGTAACTTCTCTTTAAGATAATGCTGACTATTCTTGGCAGTTTGCATTTCTACATAAATTTTAGAATTGACATTTCCCCAAACCTTGATTTTTGATTTGGGTTATTTCAAACCTATATGTCAACTTGGGAAAACTTACAATATGTAATCTCCAAGTTCATAAATATGTGTATCTCCACATTTACTGGTGACTACCTTAGTTTCTTTGATTAATGTTTTGTAGATCTACTATGTTGAGATCTTATCTTGCACATTTATTATAAGATGTATTGCCTAATAGTTATTTTTTTCAATTCTTTTATTTTGGTAACACACATACAACACAGAATTTACATTACCCATTTTAAGTGTACAGTTTAGTTGTAGTAAATACATTCCTAACGTTAGGCAATCATCAGCACCATATATCTCTTGAACTATTTTAGCTTATAAAACTCAGAGTCTATATTCATTAAACTATAATTCCCCATTCTTTCGTCCTTACATCAGCTGGCAATCAACATACTACTTTCTGTCTCTATAATTTTGTCTATTCTAAGCACCTCGTGTAAGTGCAATCGTATAACTTTGTCTTTTCGAGACTGGCTTATTTCACTTAGCATAACATCCTCAAGGTTGGTTACTTCTATTTTGTCTAAATGAACCAAAATATTCTAAATTTTCTAGTGCTGTTATTAGAAGTTGATCATTTTATTCCTTTGTTTCGATTGAGAAATGAGAGATACCTCCCTCCTTCCATCCCACTCATTTTCTCAACAAGTCTTACTTCTTATAAATAACTGCTTTTAAGGGCCAGAAACCTCTAAGTTGTCTAAGAACAAACAGAATCGTCTAAGAATAAAACAGAATAAGGCAAGGACATGAAACTCTTGTGGGGCCTCGAGTCCTCCTGCTTCAGTAGATATCTCAGCTTGTAGATATCAGGTTCATCCAAGGAAGCTGCTTACAAAAGCTTGGCCTAACTTTATTTCAAGGGCTGTTATTGTTCTTCTTTTCCTTCTCTCTTCCTTCTAACTCTTCATCTCTTGCTTTACTGCTCTCTTTCTACATCCTGTCTGTCTCTGTCTCTGTCTCTTATCTTCAAACTCAGCTTGTTTAGTTGAAAATTGTTAATGCACATGTTTGGAACTTATTTCTTCTGCCTTAATGATACCTCTGAAGTTCAGACAATAATTCCAAAAGGGCACAATAATGATAATAAAAGACATGAGTGAGTCCAAACATACTTTAAAAATGTACTTTTTATTTCCATTGCATGAAACAAAAAATGAAATGCACGTGTAATGGAATATATAATTTATACAAGAATGTCATGGTATATATATTTGCACTAAAATCAGTGTTTAAAGGCCAAGCAAAATATAAAATCAACTAAGAACTCTCCCAAAGTCTGACTTTCCAGCAGGAATCCAGGACAATCTCCTTATTTTCTGTGGCTCCACATGGATCCACAGTTCAATGCCTCACACCATTTATGAGCAAATAATCTTTTAATTACTGCACTGTAAAATTTTTAAGGTGTTGACCATAAAAATTGCTAGAATTATTCAATTTAAAGAACATATCTGGTGATGATAGGTCCAAGTGGCTTATTTTCTACTATATTGTAAATATTTTCACAACCATATTTCCCTTTAAATTTGTTTTCTTAGATATGTTTTCAGCTCATAATTCATCCTCATCCTTAATTCCATCTAAAATAACAGTTTGTTTTCCATATTACTGGTTTTTATCATTTTGCTAAACAGTTTTATTGCTTCTCTATAACATTTTGAAAATTTGGTTTTAGCCTTTAATTTTTAGGCTTTATTGAGTTGTAATAGACAAAAACTTCATTTATTTATAGTGTACAACATGATGTTTTGATAAATGTATACAATATGAAATGATTACCACAACCAAGCCAAATAACATATTCATCACTTCACATAGTTATATTTTTCTTTCTTTCTGTGGTGAGAACATTTATGGAAAAGATTGTTCTTTCCCCATTGTGCATTTTTGGCATCTTTATTAAAGAACAGTTGCCCATAAATATGTACATTTTTTGGTGCTCTCTGTATGCTCCATTTGTGTACATGTATTTTTTTATGCCGGTACCATGTTGTTTTGATTATCAAAATTTTGTATTATATCTTAAAGTCAGGTGTTGTGAAGCCTCCACATTGTTCATCGTGTTTGAGATTGCTTTGGCTGTTCAGGATCTTTTGTTATTCCGTATGAGTTTTTTGATTGTTTTTTCTATTTCTGTAAAAAAATGCCACTGGAGTTTTGATAAGGTTTGCATTAAGTATTTTGTCACTGTAGGTAGTATGGACATATTACCAATATTAATTCTTCCAATCCATGAATATGGAATGTCTTTCCATTTAATTGTGTCTTCTTCAATTTCTTTCAACATTTTAATTTTCAGTGTATGGATGTTTCACCTAATAGGTTAAATTTATTCCAAGATTTATTTTACTGCTGTTGTAAATGAGATTGCTTTCTTGATTTCTTTTTTGGATAGCTCATTGTTAGTATATAGAAACCATACTAATGTTTGTACATCAATTTTGTATTCTGTAACTTTACTGAATTGTTTATTAGTCTTAACGGATTTTTGGTAAAGGCTTTAAGGTTTCCTATATATAAGATCGTGTCATCTACAAACAGTTTGGGATAATTTTACTTCTTCTTTGCCTATTAGAATGCCTTTTATTTATTTTTTTTCTTACTTCCTCCGGCTAGGACATTCAGACTATCTTGAGTAGAAGTGGCTCCTTGTCCTGTTCCTGATTTTAGAAGAAAAGCGTTCAGCTTTTCACCATTGAATATGATAATAGCTATGGACTTGCCATATATGGCCTTTATTATGTTGAGTTACATTCCTCTATACCTAATTCATTAAAATGTTTACTACAAAGGCACACCGGATTTTGTCAAATGCTTTTTCTGTATCTGTTTAGATAATCATAAAATTTTTGTCCCTTTTTCTGTTAATGAAGTATGTCACATTTACTGATTTACATATGTAAAATATTCTTGCATCCCAAGGATAAATCCTGCTTGATTATATTATCCTTTTAATGTGCTGTTAAATCAGTTTGCTAGTATTTTGTTGAGGATTTTTGTATATTTGCTTTTTTGCATATTTGCATATAGCCTGTTATTTTTTTCTTTACTGTCCTAGTCTGGCTTTAATATCTGAATAATACTGGCCTTGTAAAATAAGTTTGAAAGTGTTTGAGAAGGATTAGCAGTAATTCTTTTTAGAATTTAGTAATTTTTTTAGAAACCACTATAGTCCCTTTTTATAGCTGCTGCACTATTTTATATTCTCACCAACAGCAAACAAAGCTTCCAGTTACTCCACATCCTCATCAACATTTTCTGTCTTTTGATAGTAGCCATCCAAATGAGTGTGAAGTGGTATCTCATTGTAGTTTTGATTTGCATTTACCTAATGATTATCAATAGTGAGTATTTTTTAATGTGCCTTTGGCATTTGTGTATATTCTTTGGGGAAATGGCTATGCAACTCCTTTGCCTATATTTGAATTGAGTTTTTGTTGTTCTTTTTGAGTTGTAGATGCTCCCTATATATTCTGGATATTAATCCCTGATCAGGTATATGGTTTGCAAATATTTTCTACCATTCTGCGTATTGCCTTTTTAGTCTATTGAGTCATTCAGTGCACAAATTTACTTAAAGTTTTGTTAAGTCCAATTTGTCATTTTTTTTGTTGTGCTATGGTGTCATATTCAAGTAATCATTGCCAATGTCAATGTCATGAAGATTTTGCCCTATGTTTTCTTCCAAGATTGTTGTAATTTTTGCTCTGATATTTAGGCATTTATTTAGAATTAGTTTTTGTAAATGGTATTATCTAAAGGTCTAAATTAATTCTTTTGCATGTGGATATACGATTTCTCAGCACCGTTCATCGAAAAGACTTTTCCCATTGAATGTTATTGACATGCTTGTCAAAAATCACTTAACTATATATGTGAGGGTTTATTTATGGGCTATCTATTCATTCTATAGGTCTATATGTCTATATGTCTATATGCCAGTAGCACTCTCTTTTGATTACTGCATCTTTGTTGTAAGTTTTGAAATTAAGAAAGTGGGAGTCCTCCATCTTTGTTCTTCATTTTTAAGATTGTTTTGCCTATTTGGGTTCCATTGAAATTTCCTAAGAATTTTAGCATGAGTTATTTTTATTTCTTCAAATTAATCATTGATTTTGTGATAGGGATTACACTGAATATGTAGGTTGCTTTGGTTAGTATTTACTCTTAATATTAAGCCTTCCAGTCCTTGAATGTGTAATATATTTCTATTATTTATGTCTTCATTAACTTCTTTTAGCAGTGTTAGTTGTTATTGTTCAAGATTTTACTTATTTTGTTAAATGAATGCCTAAGTATTTTACTCTTTATGATACTAATGTAAATAAGATAGTTTTCTTAATTTTCTTTTCAGGTTTTTATATGTAGTATAAAAATACAACAGATTTTTGCAGTTCACTTTGTATCCTGCTGTTTTGATTAATTCATTTAGTTCTAAGAGTTTTTGTGTGAAATCTTTAGGGTTTTCTACATATAAGATTGCATCATCTGCAAACAGATCATTTAACTTTTTTCCAATTTGGATGCATTTTATGTCTTTTTCTTGCCTACTTGCTCTGGCTAGAACTTCCAATACTTACAGCCTTTCACCTGTGAGAATGATTTCAGTGTGCATTTTTTTCATATATGAATTTTATTATGTTGAGGTAGTTCTCTTCTATTTCAACTTTGAGAGTTTTTACCAAGAAAGAACATTCAATTCTGTCAAATGCTTTTCCTGCATTAGTTGGGATAATGACATGTTTTTTTCCCCTTAATTCTGTTAATGTGATGTATTACATTGAGGAATTTTCATGTTAGACCATCCCTGTGTTCCATGAATAAATCTCCATTTGGGTATGGTGTATAATCCTTTCAATATGCTGCTGAATTTGGTTTGTTAGTATTTTGTTGAGGATTTTTACATCAATGTTCACAAGATTTAGTGGTTTGCAGGTTTCTTTTTTTTTTTCAGTGTTCATACATGACTCATGGCTTTGGTATCAGGGTAATGTTAACTTCATAGAATGTGGTTGGAAGTTCTCTCTCATTTTGGAAGGATTAGTGTCCTCAAATGTTTGCTAGAATTTACCAGCAAAGCCATCAGGTCCAAGGGCTTCCCCCTACACCCGCCCCCCGCTGGAGATTTTTGATTACTGATTCAACCTTCTCACTAGTTATAGGTCTATTCAGTTTTCTATTTCTTTATAATTTAGTCTTGGTAGTTTTTGTGTTTCTGGAAATTTGCCAATTTTATCTAGTTTATTCAATTTGTTGAAATATAATTGTTCATAGCACTCACTTATAAACCTCTTTGTTTCTGTATTGTTGTTAGTAATGTCTCCATTTGATTTCTGATTTTAGTGATTTGAGTCTTCTATTTTTTTCTTAGTATATTTAACTAAAGGTATGTTAATCTTTTGATCTTTTCAAAGCACCAACTTTCTTAAAAATGAGACTGTATTTTACTGATGGTATAAGGGAGAGATACTAACATGGCTTTTTGATAAGCGAAGAGGAAACCAGGGGTCCCAATAGGTCCTTATGTAGATTTTCAACCAAATGTCTCATTTTCAACTCTATCCTTCACCAGTCCACTGGGATTTTAATATTGCCAATATGAATTGAATGCTTTTACTATGGAGCTATGGAAATAGACAAATTAATGTTTCGAGTACACCAAATTTCCATAGAATTCAATTGTGTCCTTTTTATCTTTGTATTTTCATCACCTAGCTCAATGCCTAGTATAGGTTGAAGTTATTTTGTTGATTGAATAAATTTAACAAACTAGAAATAATTTTTTAAAAGATTAAAAGTTTTACAGAATAATTAAAATTGTATATTTATATAAGCACTTGTATTTCACCCCACATAATAAATATTGTTAGGTAAATTGTAGGGACTATTTAATAATATATATTTCACTGTATAAATTATGAGTCTTCACTACCATAAACAAAAAATTTACTGAGAATGCCAAATTAAAGTTCTGGGCTTTGTCAAAAATAATGTAGGCAAATTATGGAAAAACAGTGCAGACAAATTCTTGGCAGTTTTAGTGAATCAAAAACATAGCCTACGAATCCATTATGTGACTACTACCTAATAGAGCTATCAGAGGGACTGCAAATGGAGGAAGCAGAGCCAGGAATATAACAAGTTACTACTGTAATACTGAGCAGAAGCACGTCAATATTACTGCACAGTCCAGAGCAGAAGTTCAATGGGGTCCCACGTTTTGGTTTGTCAGCTGTAATTTTTGTAACAGAGGTAGTTGACATCATTATATTTGATTTCTTATTTCCTTAAATATCATTGAAGCAAGGATATTAAAATACTTTCAGCCCTGGAAAGAGTAACATTCTACCTAGGTTGAAATCTTATTCTAGCCTGATGCCACGTTAGGTGGAACTGGGGTAAAGTATTAGAGTGTGAACACTAGATAATTGATACAACTTGAGCTAGGCACTAGGGAGGCATTGGACTGTGGTGAAAAGGACACAGGTTCTGAAATTAGTCACACCTGAGTTTAAACACTGCATGGGCCACTTACTAATTGTATAAGCTTGGCCATTTTAGTGTTAGCATTGAGATGGGATTGTGATATCCACTTAAGAACAATGTTCGTGAAATCAACATAGCACATAGTTCGCTTTAGCTTCTTTTCTTACTACTCAGTTCACCCCTAATGTATTCTCCTGCCACACAAAATTCTAATATTTATTCAATATTTCAAGTATTATTTTACCTGTAGATTAATTTTTTTTCCTTCCCAGCATGTAACTTTGCCTGGTTAACTCTTACTATTTCTTGAGGTCTCAATTAAATATCACTATCTCTGAGAAACTTCCATAAGCATCCAGACGGATCAGTGCCCGTTCGCTCTGTATTCTCACAGAACCACAGTCAAGCCACTTATCACATGTATTAAAACTCCCTATTAACTTGTCTATCTTTTTTACTACGTTACATGATAGTAGTGACTATGTCTTTTTTATTGCTAAATCTCCAGTGCCTGTTACTAAGAGGGAAGTCTATAAAACATACTGAGCGAATGACTAAATGTTTACTGGGGATTCAGCCATAAACATGGCACAATTGATAAGTACAATTTTTGGTTTAACGGATATAGCTTTCCAGAAATGGAAGAATACATTAAATAAGTAATTACAAAATGGGTCAATGAGTTACAGTTATTATAGGTGCTACAAAGAAAAGTAACAATAGAAATAAAAGCATGTAACAAGGGATCTTGACCAAATTATGACTGGAAAATTGTGAGTCTGTGATGGTTTATTTTGGGTGTCAACTCAGATAACACACAGTACCCAAACATTTGTCCCAGTGCTGTTCTAGGTGTTGCTGTGAAGGTATTGTTTTTTAGATGAGATCAATATTTAAATTAGTAGACTTTGAGTAAAACAGATTAACCTCCACATGTGGGCAAACCCCAGTTAGTCAGTTGAAGAGCTTGAGAGGGGAAAAAAACCCAAAACTGAGGGGTTTTTTTTCCTCTATGTCCATTAAAGCTGTATCCATTAAAGAAGGAATTCTACCTCCAGATTGGCTTTCAACTTAAGACCACAACATCAACTCTTTCCTGGGTCTCTAATCTGCCGACCTGCTCTGCAAAATTTGGACTTGCCAGGTCCTACAATCTTATGAGCCAATTCTTTAAAATAAATCTCTTTCTCTTTATATATACATACATCCTTTTGGTTCTATTTCTCTGGGACATGCTAATATATAGCCATAGAAAGACAACATTGAGGAAGTGATGCTTAGTTTGAGCTTTGAAAAAAGAGAAGGAATAGTTGAATGAAGAGGGAATAGAAATAACATTCCAGCAGAAGGAAGAACATGATCAAAGGCCTTCAGGTGATAAGATACTGCATATTCAAAGAATAAATGCAGAGAGTATTGACGAACGTGCCATGAGACAAGTCAAGTGAGATAGACAAAATCATACAGAACTTGGCCATTTTATATGAAGGAAATTCACAGACCACCATTTTTTTTGTATTTAACTTTATAAATGATAACATTAGATCTACATAGTGGTATTAATTATATTTTAAATTGTTCATAATTTAAATAGTAGTTTAGTAGTACTTTATTCTTCTATTAATGCATTGATCAAGAGCAAACCGTTATCTGCTTTTTATTATCCAAACTTAGAGACAATCTGGAAAAAATAATAGAAACAAATCCCACGTGGCTCAAATGGATGTTTGAAAATGTGAGAAAAGATCAAATATCTGCAACATTGAATCAAAACATCAGTAAAACATTAGCAGAGGTTGAGTGAGCCTGACAAAAGTTCACAAAACAATTCACTTAAGATAATGAAGAAGGAAGTTCAAGTGTGAGGGAGGCAGAAAGAGATTCAGATTATTTAATATTGCTTAGTTATTGTGCTTTAAAAAATACCATTTGGCCTTCTTCTAAAATGTCAGTGCACATTTTTGTAAATTTCACTGCACATCTATTCATTGTATCGCTTCTTTTAGACCTTTTAATGCTGTTGTGCACGTTCTCGGGATTGTCAAATATTTTTGAAACCATACATGTATTAGTGTTATAGAAAAAAGTGGATGAGTAAAAGAAAAAAATACATAAATCTTGAAAAAGCTTTATGATAGATGCTTTTTAAATAATTTGCATTTAAAAAATCAGAATAGATTTTTAAAGGAAGGGATATAGTAGTAAATGAACACATTAAGTGTTTCCCATTCTTAAGTCCGTTTTTTGCAATTAAGAAATTGAGCATAATGGTGGGAGAATAAATTTTTAGAATATAAACCAGGCCAGGCGCCTAGATTACATGGCTCATGCCTGTAATCCCAGCACTTTGGGAAGCTGAGGCAGGCAGATCACGAGGTCAGGAGTTCGAGACCAGACTGGCCAACATGGTGAAACCCCGTCTCTACTAAAAATACTAAAATTAGTCGGGCATGGTGACACGTACTTGTAGTCCCAGCTACTCTGGAGGCTAAGACAGAAGAATCACTTGAACCTGGGAGGTAGAGGTTACAGTGAGCCGGGATCGCGCCCCAGCACTCCAGCCTGGGGGACAGAGTGAGACTCCATTTCTAAATAAATAAATAAATAATAAAAAAGAATATATAAGCTACTTTTCCCCTAAGAATTTAGTGAATAACCTTTCAGGAAATATATTAAATTCTGCATTATACACACACATATACATTATAATGTATTGACTAACATAGTTATGAAGGCGAAGCTCAGCAATGTGCTTTCTGCAAGCTGGTGTCCCAGAAAAGTTGCTGGTGTAGTTTGAAGGCATCAGAGCCAGAAAGCTGATAGTCAGATTCTAGTAAGAATAAGAAGGCCTGAGGATAAGGAGCACCAAGGGCAGAAGAGTGATGTTACATCTCAAGCAATTAGGCGGAGGTTGAATTCAACCTTATTTGGTCCTTTTGTCCTATTCAGGACACCAGGGAGGGCCATCTGTTTTACTCAGTTTATCAATTCAAATGTTAATCTCTTCTGAAAATACTCTCACAGACACACAAAAATATGTTTAGCCAGATATCTGGGCATCCTGTAGCCAAGTTAATTTGACACATAAAGTTAACCATTACACTAATATGTAAATGCTGTATTTTCTAAGAAATGAAAATAGTGCACGTGCTCCTGAAACCATGAAGTTCTTTGAAAAGTCAGCTCTACCTTGAAAATTTTTCCATGTTCCCCTTATCTGCTTTACCAACTATTTTAGCTTTACACTGTTGTTGAGGTTTTTGCTGCCTGAATGTTCACGTCTTTGTGTTTCTTAAATGGCTGTATGTATCTGTTTTATGTCAACTAACATTGTGACAGCCAATTGTCCTTTTGTCATAATCTTTTTTGTTTTTAGTCCACTCTGAACAATTTTTTGTTGTTGTTGTTGCTTTAGATGATGGAGAAGAGGGTAGATTAGGGAATGCCAAACATCCAAGATACTATTAATTACCATACCTTTAAAAATCTGTTTAGAGCCACTGCAGCAAGAAAGAAAAGAGAAGCACTGAAACTTCAGCTGTCAGCAACTGGCTACCTTCTGCCAGGAGAATATAAAACCTACTAAAGGGATTTTTGTTCTCAGAGAGAATGTTGCTGTGATGCTATTGAGATGCTAACTTCTAAGTTCAGCTATCAGATGACATAATTTACAGTGCACATATCTCATCAAAAGCATTCAAAATGACCAAAAGATCACTTGTGGGAATAAAAGTTATGTAACATCTGGGCAGGTGGCAGGCAATACTTGTTCAACGGCCTGGCAATTGGCTTACTTCACTAAGGACTGTGTGGTTCTTGGGTCTCTTCTGTTTAATATCATTCATTGGTCCTTCACTTTCATAGCCACTTCTAGGTTACATTTCAAAAAGAATTTTATTTAGTAGGTTGCATAGTTACACGTATTGAGGAAATGTAAAATTAGATTACTGCAGACATAACTAAATCTCATACTAGGGAAAGTTTTTAGACTTACAGACTTAAATCATTAGGAAATAAAGGATATCTTATTTCTTCAACCCTGAGACCACTTTAAGTTTTAGTCTAATCCACTCTACACCCCCATATCGCCAATAGATTTCTTGACTGTATTGTAACCACGTATCTAATTTCAATTAGTGACAAGATTCTTAACTTACAGCCTGGTACTCCTTCTACTATTTCATACTGTCTTTACTGCCCTCCAGGAGAGGATACAGAAACAAGAAACAATTTGACTAGAACTCACCAAGATAAATCATTACCACTTTTCTTTGCTTCCATTTGTGCTATATACCCAAAGGCTTGGGAAATTAAAAACATGAGCTTTAGTAGTGAAAGTTCTTGCCAGCATTGTTTGCCAAGCAACCACATAAAAATACTGAACCGTTGTTTTCTTAGTAACATTTCCTTTCTTTACTGAGAAATGGATAAGTTGCAAGTATTGATTAATTGCATTATAGAACAAACAATTACTGAGAAGCAATTTGATTTTAAAAATTAAGCTACTTGAGGGGAAACTTTTATTAAACCTCATGAACTAATGTATCAGCCAGAATGTCCAGACAGTACAGGCTGATTTTTGTTATTCTTGGGCAGCCAGCCTTTGGTATTGGATATAAGATATCATACTCACAGAAGATTAGTGAGTGGCCATTTTTAAATTAAAGTAGTTCTTTGCAACATGAAGAGTGTTTTAAAAAATGTTTTTTTGTTCAAATAGCATTGCTCCCTGAAAATGACAATAATGAAAGAACTAGCTATCCTTTAATTTCAAACAGTGTTATCTCAAGCAACAGTAGTTCAATGATTTTGTTGTTCTTTTTAATGACCTAAGCCCAGGGTAAATGATTTATAATGTTTGCTTCACAGTCACACCAGTAAAATCATATCGTGAAATGATCTCTTCATTTTTCATGATAGATTACTTTGAATAAAATTGCATTTAGGCAATATCCAATATTTACTAGCCTCTTCCAGATATATCTAAATTACAACAAACAGTAGGCTCTTTTCGCTGCAAATTGCTGTATTTCCGAAACAGAAATTTCTTTTCTTTCTTTCCTATAACCCTTATTCAGATAGTAAAGATAATTCTAGAAATGGTGATGTCATCTGAATATTATAGTCGATCTCTGAAAAGTAGATATGAAATAGACCTATAATGTAGGAATACAATAGCTTTTTTAATTTAGCCAAATATACACTTACATGTGCATATTTATTACACATAAATATACACACACACACACACACACACATATATATATATATGTACTCTTGGAAATGATCTTGAAACCAAATTTATCTTATAGCCCTAGAGCACTGTAGTTCTAACTAGTAATTAATTTTTAAAGATAGCTTTATGAATTAAAAACAGAATTTTAAAAATTTTGTATTTGTATTGATTTAGGGGTACAAGTGTAGTTATATTACATGCATAGTGGTGAAGTCCAGACTTTCAGTGCACCCATCACATTAATAGTGTACATTGTAGCCAATAGGTAGTGTTTCATCCCTCAATCCTCTTCCCTTCCCTTTCAAAGTTTCTGATGTCTGTTTATTTCACTCTGTATGTCCATGTGTGCCCATCGTTTATCTCCCACTTATAAGTGAGGACACATGGTTTTTGACTTTCTGCTTCTGTATTATTTTACCTAGGAAAATGGTCTCTAGTTCCATCTATGTTACTACAAAAGACATGGGTTCATTCTTTTTATGGCTGTGTAGCATTCCATGGTGTGTATGTCCCACATTTTCGTTATGCAATCCACTATTGATGGGCACCTAGGTTAATTTCGTGACTTTACTATTGTGAATAGTGCTGCAATGAATATATGAGTTTATGTGTCTTCTTGATATAATGATATTTTCCTTTGGGTAGATACCCGGTAGTGTGGTTGCTGGATCAAAGGGAATTTCTATTTTTAGTTCTTTGAGAAATTTCCATACTGTTTTCCATAAAAGTCATACTCGTTTGTAGTCCCACCAACAGTTTATACTAATTCCCTTTTCTCTGCATTCTTGCCAACATCTGTTGTTTCTTGACTTTTTAGTAATAGCCATTCTGACTGGTATGAGATTGTATCTCATTCTGGTTTTGATTTAAATTTCTCTGAGGATTGGTGATGTTGAGCATTCTTTCATATGTTTGTTGGCTGCTTGTATATCTTCCTGTGAAAGATATCTGTTCATGTCTTCTGACTGCTTTTTAATGGGGTTATTTGGTGTTATTCTTGTTGAGTTGTTTGAGTTCCTTGTAAATTCCGGATATTGGCTCTTTGTCTAATTCATTATTTACAATTATTGTCTCCCAATTTGTAGGTTGCCTGTTTTTAGATTACTTCTTTTGCTGTGCAAAAGTTTTTCATTTAATTAATTCCCATTTGTCTATTTTTGTTTTGGTTGCATTTTCTTTTGAGCATGTACTCATAAATTCTTTACCTTGACCAGTGTCCAGAAGAGTTTTTTAATAGGTTTTCTACTAGGATTTTTATAGTTTCAGGTCTCATATTTAAGTCTTTAATCCATCTTGGGCTATTTTTTATGGTAAGACATAGGGGTTCAGTTTCATTGTTCTGCATATGGCTCTCCAGTTTTTTCAGCACTGTTTATTGAATAGGAATCCTTTCTCCAGTGTATGTTTTTGTCGATTTTGTCAAAGATCACTTGGTTGTGGGTGTGAAGCTTTATTTCTGGCGTCTCTATTATGCTTCATTGATCTATGTATCTATTTCTATACCAGTACTATGCTGTTTTGGTTACCATAGCCTTGTAGTATAGTTTGCAGTCATGTATTATAAAGCGTCTGGCTTTATTCTTTTTACTTAGGATTGCTTTGGCTATTCAGGCTCTGTTTTGGTTGCACATTAATTTTAGGGTTAATTTTTCTAGCGCTGTGGAGAATGACATTGGTAATTTGATAAGAATTGCATTAAATATGTAGATCGTTTTGGGCAATTTGGTCATATTAATTCTTCTGTTCTATGAGTATGGCATGTTTTTCCATTTGAAATAAGACAATATCTTATTTGGAGTCTTTCTGTCTGAAATCCAAAATTCATTTACTCTCCTGTATAGCTAAGGGGATTTGAATTGTGTTATGTGAGTGTAAATTAATACTAATTTTAAATAGTAATCTTCAATTATTTTCATAGATGAATATGGTGTACAAAATAAGACATTTGAAGATTGAGCTAGTGTAAAAGTCTCTAGATAAACAGAAGATTTTGAGATACTTGTTAATAAATTGCAGTTTATTTGTTGTATAATAAGAGTTTAATTGGTTTCAGGATTTCATTTCTGGATTATTAGTGTTCTATAGATAAGTTTCATGGAATAAGTATTTGTTTTGTTTCTGAACACACATCAATTTGAGCACCTTACCAAATCTGGCAGCATTGACTTGTTGAGCACTTGGTATAATGAACTAAGTTGCAGGTCATATTTATGCCAGATACAAACTTGTAATTAATTAGTACATAAAATTTTACTTTGAAATGTTTTATAAGTAGAATATAAAATCCTGACCTGCAAGGAAAAAATATATATAACGAATGGCAAGAAAGGACATAAGAACTAAGAGAACATTAAAAAATAGTGAGATCATCAGCTCGAGCCCCTCAGACAGTCTTGGTCTCAGTCTAAAGTGATATGGGATTGGAGAGCATTATTATTCTGTAATCATACTTTATGTTTAAGAACTTCTTGACACTTTAAAACCGTGAGCTGTTTTGCATGATTTACATGCTAACCAATGATATGAACAGATGAGGGAGGAGGTCATTCATACCTAAGTGTAGGAGCACATTTATTTTGAATATACATTTTATTTTTCCTCTGAGTGGGCTAATTTCTTTTTAGAGAAGTGTCACCAAGGGTGGAATGAAAAGAAGGAAAAAGAAAAGAAAAACATGTAGACAGAGCAAATATACATAAGAAAATTGAATTAATTAGGGGAAAACAAATTTTATCCCTTGCTGTAGAATTTAATATGACTTGGAGACTATATCATCTCCGTGAGAACAACTTGAAAAATAAAACAATGGTATTCTAGTTTGAATGTAAAAAGAAGATTAAGTGCCCTGAATATAATAATAAACTCAGAAAAATAATGAAATTCACTCAGATACTAATGTGCAAACACCAGGAGGGCTCTAGGAAAAATATAACAATAAAAATCTTGTTTCATATTAATTGCATCATTTGACAAACTGAACATTGAGTTGCTTATGTCCAGCAGCCCTTACATAGGCAAGATCACAGATGTACTCTGAGATGTTAAAATGCTAGAAATCCATCTTCCCAGGAGGATTTTTGCCAATTAGTTTAGGACTAAAGAATCCTGCCAGGCATGTGGCTGCCCAGCAAGGTAGAGGATCAGAAACAGGAAAAAAGAAATATTTTATAAGAGAGAGCTAAAAAAACAGCAACTCAGCTGGTAGCACAAAACTATGCTTAAAAGCAACTTTAGGATTAGGAAGCTTTCATAGTGGATTGCATTATAATTTTAGAAGTCTTTTTGGGAAGATTTGCTGTATTTTTGGCATCAAAAAATTGTGTAAAGATTAAATGATGTGCTTATTCATTATAATAGCCTGCACTTAATAAAGAATCTAATTAACTGCTTTTGCAGATATTGCAGAGTAATTGATGGGATCATGATGAGCCAATTTTATCACCTTAGAAATATTTTGGATATTTGGACCTCTGTAACAACTGATTAGATGGACTTTTACTTTTTAAGTCTTTATTTGGAGATAAAGCATCACCATATGTGGAGGAAAAACTATACTCGTAAAATAAAAATCTAAAACGTAAGTATAACTTTCAAATTATTGAGCAGCTCTAACTCATTGACAGAACTAAGGTATGGACTTTCTCCTTACTTGAGTTAATTAGCTACATTTTTTCTCCTTACTTGAGTTAGCTACATGGCTTATAAAGAAAAAGAGAAATACATTTTCTGCTCATTCTTTTTTTGTTCTTTATTTCTAAACTATTTAGCCATAATTTATTCCAAGATATCTTGAAATAAATATGTTTGTTTGGTAGAGGCTTGCATTCTATGAAAACCTACAAGAAGATATCTCTTCTGAGTTTCAGTAGTGTGCTTGCCTTTATTGGCCTTTAGTCAATTTTCAATTTGTGTTTTCATGATACAATTAAAAAATATTGAATGGCAGGAAGACATAACTGAAAGACAAAGCTAGAAAAATTTAGGATGCAAAAACTCACTCTGTGACCATAAATGAATGTGCACATCAAAATAAATATGCTCCTTCATACTCTTCATTGTTTTTCTTAAGAAAAACTCTAGTCTTTAGGCCTGGGTAATATTATACTCCTCTAGATTTCCTATTACTTTTTTGGGGTAAGGAGTAGGTAAGATGTTTGACATATTCCCAAACATTCAGAATACTGCTGCAGACCTTGCAAATATTCAAATAGTACTTATTGGCTATAAGCCAATTATAGAAAAATGACCACCTACTTGGTGCTAGACCAATGCTGATCAAGCAAGAGATCACTGTGAGAATATATAAAAGAAAATTTTCATAGTACACAAATCAGCTTTATACAATCAAGGCTCAGAACATTTAAGTGTTTGGGTATGAATCAGTCAGGGCCCAACCAGAGACATAGAATTAGTTGGAGATATGTATTAATAGATTTATTGCAAATAACTGCCTTACAGGATTGTGGAGGCTGGCTACATCAGTCTGACATCCGTAGAGCGGGCTGTCAGAAAGGGCAGACTTGCAAGCTCAAGTATGGACTGAAGCTGCTGTCCACAGGCACAATTTCTACTGCTTTAGGGAAGCCTCAGCTCTGTTCTCACAGCCTTTCAACAGGTTGAATTAGGCCCCCCAAATTATCTAGTATAATTTCCTTTACCTCTAGTTAATAATAGACTTTAATCATATCTACAAAATAACTCAAGAGCAACACCTAGATTAGTGTTTGGTTGAATAACTGGGAACTGTTACCTTGCTAAGTAGACACATAAAACTGCCTAATGCGTGGTAATTCCCAGAGGACTGGCATAGAAAAAGATAGCTTTGGATTTAGTAAGATTTGGGCACTAACTGAAACTTTAACTATTATTAGCTATGGGATCTTGAGTAAATAACAAAATATTTATGTAGTTATTTCTAAAATTTGACATTCTTATTAATGAAGTATGTGATATCATCATTATCAGAATGAGGCTAGGTGTAACACACTTACTGGCACTTAGTACTCAACAAGTGTTAGTTCTTCCTGTCCTTAAAAAATCACATCTTATGGTTAGTACAGTGATGTTTCTAAACAGCAATGCTTTGTACAATTTAAGAAAGTAAAAAAAAAAAAAAATAGAAGTGCAAGCTGTGACAGAAAGATGGCAAAATATATTGCAGTTTAAGATATATTAACAGGGTTGTTGGAATGAGGCCTAAATTTGAGTATTATCTTAATTAGTGAACAACTGTGACAACCTGGTGTGCCACTTGATCGTTTTAAGTCTCGGCTGACTCACTTATAAAATGCGGGATGTAAATACTTGCTCTACCCACCTTATAGGAAAATTATTAGATAATTAGCTACATCTTTTCTCCTTACCTGAGTTAGCTAAGTGGCTTATAAAAAAGTACTTGCTCTACCCACCTTATAGGAAAATTATGAAAAACAAAAAATGAGTATGAACTCCAAAAATTACACAAATTATTATGTTGGTCATTAATTCTGATCCACCCTCTGTTGAGTAAATTATAAGGATCTCTTGAGTGCTTCCTTCAAAGATTTAGAATACCAAAGGGTTTTTTTTTTAAATTAAAAATGGGGGAAAATCCAAAACCTCTCAGCTATTTATTAACATAAAAACTAATTTCTTAGGACTAAGAGAAAAATAAGTAATTAACTAAGATATTATAGAGTTCTCCTAGGCTTTATGAAAATTATTTTAAAACATTTATCTTAAGAAATGCACAGCTAAGTAAGCTTAAAACTGTTTTATGACACAAAACTCATTCTGTTCAGGTTATGGAACTTTGAAGTTATCAGCAATTTACTTCTGTGTTAGTATAAAGAGCAATCTCCCTGTACTTTATGAACAGGAAATCTTTATGGAGTTTCTGTGTGTATTTAATCCAGCTATCAACTGCTGAGTAACAAAGTATCTCAAAATCTAGTTGCATCAAAAAAAATTTATTTCTTAATGCTCATGAATTCTGTGTGATAGGAGTTCAGATAAGGCATAGTGGTGATAATTTGTTTCTTTTCTAAAGTATTTGGGGCCTGAGATGGGAAGAATAGAATGTTTGGGTAACTTGCTGTGGGCTGGAAAGATGTGAAGGCTTGGGGGCAGGCTTGAGATGTTTCTAAGACAGGGTTCAGCTATAACTGCAACACACAACTTTTCCATGTGGCTTTGGTTTTCTTACACCATGGTTGACACAAAAATAATTGGGCTTCTTATACACTGGCTCAGAGCATCATAAGTGACCAATTTCAGGGATTAAGGCAGAAGCTGAGCACGCTTTGTGACCTAGTCTCAGAAGAAACAAAGTATCACTTCAACCACATCTATTGGTCAAAACAGTCACAAGCTTACCCAGATTGAAGGTGATGAGACATAGTACCCAAACCTTACCAGGTAGAAAATAAGTTTTAGCCATTTAAATTTAGTTCTATGATACATTTCAAATCAAATTTTGCATATGGAGTAGATATTTGAGATATTGGTTGAGGTTAATTTTTCATGATAGACCTCCAATTTTCCCAACTCCTTTTGTTGAACAGATTATTATTTCTCCCAGTACTACATAACGTAGTCCCTGACTGAATGTGCAACTTGCATACCAGTTAAAGCCAGAGGAGACCTGTAAACTGTTTAAAGTTAAAAAGCATTTCCAGACCCACACACAGATCCATTAGCAAAGAGTCAAAACTTAACTGCCTCAAGGGGTTTAAGCACAACCCCTTACCAATTATTGGCTGACCACTAAGCTATGTTGATCCAGGTATAATACTAGGAAATCAGGCTTAAAATTAAAAAATACCACACACCACTGGAGAGATACGCCTTACTGTGTTACTCTAAGCAAACACACACACACACACACACACACACACACACACACACACACACACACCCCAAAACAGCAACAGAGAGATTGGCATCCAGAGTTGCTACAATGTACCATCTAAAACGTCCAGTTTTCAACAAAAGTATGAGACATGCTGCTACGGCTTGAGTGTCCCCACCAAAGCTCATGTTGGAATGTAATTGTCAAGATAATAATATTGGAAGGTGATTACATCATGGTGGCTTTGGCCTAATGAATGGATTAAAGCCATTATCATGAGAGGGGGTTTGTTATTGCTGGATTGAGCTCCTGATGAAAGGATGAGTATAGTCCCTCCCTCTTTTGCTCTCTGTCTGGCATGCTCTTTCCCTGGCTTCTACACTCTCTTGTCTTGTGATGCCTTCCCCAGTGGAATGACCCTTGCTAAATGGTGGCACCATGCTTTGTGCTCTGCTGCAATGACAGAAAACCACAAATGGGGTAATTTATAAAGAAAAGCCAAGATCTTTGCTACTGCTTAACAAGAATGGCCTTTAGTCCCGTTTTCAATACTTCGATCTTTATTTCCATCTAAGGAACCCCAAAAGTGGGCCTGTTGCTATGCTAAATACCTGAAAATGTGGAAGCAGTTTTAGAACTGGGTAATGAGTAAAGGCTGAAAGAATTTAAAGGGTAAGGCTAGAAAAAGTCTATATTGCTGTGAATGGAGCATAAATGATGATTTTGATGAGGACTTAGAAGAGAAGGAGAGCTGTAGGGAAAAATCTAAATCTTCTTAGAGATTACCTAAGTGGTAATGATGAGAATGCTTGTAGAAATATAGACAATAAAGACCATTCTGATAATATTAGATGGAAACAAGAAGCAAGGTACTGGAAACCAGAGTAAAGGCCATTTTTGTTCCACAGTAGTAAAGACCTTGGCTGAATTGGGGGCAGATTTCTCATGAATGGTTTAGCACTATCCCCTTGGTGCTGTCCTCTCAATAGTGATAGTGAGTTATTATGAGAACTTGTCATTTAAAAATGTGTGGCACCTCCCTAACTATCTTTCCTATTCCTGCTCTGGCCATGTGACATGCCTGTTCCCCTTTACTTTCTGCCGTGATTGTAAGTTTCCTGAGGCCTCTCCAGAAGCCAAGCAGATGCCAGCATCAAGCTTCCTCCACAACCTGCAGAACCATATGCTAATTAAGCTGCTATTCTTTATATACTACCCAGTCTCAGGTATTTCTTTACAGCAATGTGAGAATAAACTAATACAGATATTGAGCTATTATTTTCTATTTTACCTTGAGTTAGTTTGGGTAAGTTGTATTTTACAAATAATTTGTTTATGTTTTCAATTTATTGGCATAAATTTGTTTTTAAAAATCCATTTAATATCAGTAAGATCTATAGGAATATTACAACTTACTTTTCTCACGTTTATAGTTGGTGTTTCTCTTTTTTTCCACTTGATTAGTCTTGCCAGCGGTTTATCAATGTTATTTGTTTTCAAAAACCAACTTTCAGCTTTTTAATTTTCTGTTTTCTATTTCATTAAGTTATTTTCTTATTTCCTTCCTTCCTTCCATTTAATTTGCTCTGGTTCTTCTCATTTTTTAAGTTAGAAATGTAGGAAAGTTCAAATACTTCACGGTATAAATTTTTGTCCATATGAGGCTATAGTTTCATTATCTAAATTTTTATATATTGTGTTTTTATTATCATTCAGTTTGAAAATTTTTTAAATTTCTCTTGTGATTTTTTCTTTGAAACAAAATTTTTTAAAGAATATTTTAAATTTTCTAGACATTTTGGAACTCTCGATACTCAATATTTGTTTCTACTTTAATCCCATTATAGTGAAAAACATATTTTGTTAAGTATCAATCTTCTGACATTTTTTTGAGACTTACAAACCAGGATTTTGTGTATCCTGGTGAATGGTACCTGTGTACTTAAAAAAAAATGGGTTTATTGCAGTTAGATTTCTTTTTGTAGTTGTTTGGTAGTGTGCTCTTTCAGTTTTTGCTTCGTTATTTTTGTATGCTTTGTTATTAAATGCATACATGTTTAGAATGTAAATGCATACAGGTTTAGAATGTTTATTCTCTAGTTGATTTGTTCCTTTTAACAATATGTAATGTTTCACTTAATATTTTGTAACCTTGTTTACCTTGAAGTCTACTTTGTCCAAAGTTAAGATATTTCAGTTTTTTTATGATTACTGTTTGCATGGGATAACTTTTTCTATATTTCTATCTTTGTTTTCATATTTAAAATTTATTTTCTTATAAAATATAGCATGTAACTTTATAACTTTAATTTTCTTAACTTTAATTTTCTTAACTTTTATAATTTCTTAACTTTAATTTTCTTAACTTATACTGTAAAGTTATAATATAACTTTATAATTTTCTTATAAAAGATAGCATATAACTTTATAATAAACTGATTTTCTGTGGAATCTAGTAGTCTACAAAATGAAGAGGTTACTTCTGATTCACAAAAAAATGAATATTTCAGCAATATTGTTCTCGTGTTTCTTTTTATTCTTGAGATGAATCAGAAATGAAAAAATGATTTGAGAAGTATATTTAATAGAAAGCTGGGAGAAGTCAAGTGTCAGAAAAACTATCTCAAATTTGCTGGAAATAGTGATAAAAGTTTATGGTCAAAGATGTGGGATTTTTGGACAAATATCATAATTCTCCCAAACCCGTGAAACTACCCACAATAGTTTGGGAAGTTGGACTTCTATTAATTAGAATGTAAATATAGTATGTGGTATTTTTATTCTCTGATTTCCTAAACAGGCATTTATTATTATATTGTTTCATGAAAAAAATCGATACTTTTTAAAGGTTAAACAGTAGTGAGAAAAATTAGCTGTCATATTCACAAGTTCTTTATCTTAGGAATTGAGAATTATTATAAAGTATTTTATTTGTTATTTATTTTCTCCAGATAGTCTTGGTGAACTAAGAGTATTCAAATATTAATTCTAGTTAAGTTTTTAAAGGCTCAATTATTAGACAAATATCAAACATGATATGATTTCTGATTATTCTTGTCATTAATTTTCTTACTTTACAAGGCATATATAACCGTAAATTCATTTAAAAATATAAAGGAAGGGCAGTAGTAAGAAGAGTCAGGTCATAAAGTTCAATGTATTCAGCATTAAGTGAAAACTCTTGCTTAATTTACCAAATTGAACATTAATTAAATAAAATGAAAAGTTTTGTTTCCTATACAAAGCTTTTTTTTTCCTAACTGTAAACACCATTTGGTGTTTTATTTATCACAGTATTTCAGATCTAAAGCATGAAATGCCACACACTAACTTGTTATTTATTTGCAATCTGGGACCACTTACATTGAGTTGCACCTGTGAGGTTGTCTAGTACATAGTAATGTGAATTTTATTTTATCAATGCACACAACCAAGCACACATACTCAAATGGATAACTAGGTTCCCTTTGTTGCCATTTGTTGGTAGTTAAATAACACCTTGGAACAAAAATAATAGTTCATATGACAGAAAGCACTTTGAAAGGAAGAATAAGTTTTAGAGGTATTTACCTATTTTTGGATTGAAGGTCCATAAGCTAAACTACATAATTTCTCAACCAAAGATATTTAAAAAAATAAAGAAAAGCTTTGGTTTAGTAATAAAGAAGGAGAAATTCAAAGAATATCTTAAAGAATGTCATTTATAGGCTTACATTATTTGGGTTATTTTTTAGTAGATGCACAGAATTGTTTGGAGATTTGGCTGAATTTTAAAAAAGGTCTAATTTCTTGCAAATCCCATATAGCACAACAATAGCCAAACTCTTCAAAAACTCAATTTTCTGCATTCTAATACCTCTAGAAATCTTATTTAGAAGTATAGCTATTTAATTCCTATGTGTAGTTTTTGTCATTTTGTCCAATGACTATATTTTCCCAAAATAATTCTTCTTGCCAGTTCCAAAACTGAACATCTTTGCATAGACAGACGCCAACACAAATATATAATTATTGAGCTATGTTAGAAGAGGTATATGCTTCATATAACAATTATTACTTGGCTAATCTTCAAACAGAGTGCATTACAAATTAGTGATGATGGTTGTCACTCTTCCTTCTAGTTGCATAATGAATGACATTTCAACATTTCAGTAGAGTCCTATATTTACATTTCCTTATTTTTATTAAAACTTTTTGCCATATAAATTTTAAGTTTAATCAAAAGGCAACTTAGAAAGGCCATTCTGCCTAAGGGATATTTTTCTATTAAGTATTATGACATATTGGTGGCCTTGAGGGATTATTGGTTTTTGAAGAAATATTAACAGATGGAAATTTGCATTTTAATACAGTTCTCCTCAGCTACTCGAGCAATTTTATTTTTAAGACCTGTGACAGGTTTCAAAGCTTTAGTTCTAAAGCAATCTAGTCAAGTAGAGCTTACATCATTTTATTACAAATAACTAAGTTTCTAATAGTATTTTTTTCACCTGAAATTTTTAGTTTGAGATGTCGGGGAAATCAACACCCAAATTTTATATCTGCACTAAAACCAGACTTGATAATTAGGGCAAGTAGAGATGAATTCTTTTTAAGCCTTTGCTCTTAATAGTTGAGGAATAATAAAATAGCACATCTAATTAGGTTTCTTTGATTAGTAGTTAAAAGTGAAGTAGATGCAAAGCAACCCTTCACACAATTGTTTCAGTCTATCTAGATGGTTGTCCCTGGGGGAAATGATTCCTGCGATAGCACTAGGAGATTCTGTGAAATAAGAACAGAATCCATCACCCTTGATCCTGGTATTAAATATATATTCGGAATCGCTATTGAAATTAATTGGGGATTTTGAGTCAGGATCAAGTGTCTTATCACCACTTAAAATGGTGGCAGTTAATAGAACCTAACGTTAACCTCAACAATTACAAACGGATTTTTCCTTTAAAAACAACTAAGTAGTTAAATACCCGAGGATGGTGCAATGAGTGATACACACTTCCCCCCTTGATTTTCAGCCGGAAGTGAAAAATTTGATTTGTTAATCAAACCTAAACGCCTGAAATAACAGAATCAGAGCATGAACAAATTGCCCATTTGCTAATGAGCAAATCAAACCACCATGTATTAGTGCTCTCAATACATTGTAATATGTACAGTGCCATTCTGAGAGAATGGAAGACTGGAGAAGAAAAAGTAAGGAAAGGAAGAAGAGAACACCTGGATTTCTGGTAAATAGATGAGTGCAGTTCTTACAGTACCAAATCAGCACCATTACTTTTATAAATGATTTTCAAAAGATTCCTACTTTGCAAATTCTGTCCCCTAATAGATTCTTACACTGTGATTTAAAAAATTCACCCATAGTTAGCAATTTTATTTCAGATGTAGACCCGTTTGTAGACAGGAAATGATATATAAACATATGCTAGCCCTTTTGAAGTAAGAGGTTTTTTGCATTTCTTTGGCTAGCCTTGGTGATGCTGGTTTCTCCTTATCTTTCATGCATATTTTGTTTGCAATTCTATTAAGACCACAAGTCAAATAGGTAGTAATTATTTCCCACGTATTTTGAGTAGTATCTACTGCATTGCTTTTGTTCGATAATATTTTAAAATAATACAACAAACAACTAGAATCATATAATAAATTCAGGTGATTAAAAGAGATCACTGTTTTGGGAATATGGAGAAATAATTACTTTTTCAACATAATTTAAGCTCAAGTAGATTTTCAGATCTAAATTCTGTGATACAAAATGGCATTATTCTCATTTAGCCAATTGTAAAGTAAGGCTTACAAAATATAAATAACTTGCCTAAAATCCTACCACCTGAAAAATGGAGAGGTCATTCAATCCCATTTTTGTCTGACTTCAGAGGTTATATCACCTCCAGCAGAGCATGATTTGATGGAAAAGACATGTGAATATGCACTTGTCATTAGACAGGTGGAATCTGTAATTTCCCCCCCAAAAAAAAATTTTGTGATGATTTATTTGTCTCTATCACCTGCATTTTATTTTCTTTGAGTATATAGCCAGTAAGGTTGTTGATGATGGAATTTTCATGAACAATAACAAATATATAGACAAAACTCAACTTATGACAAATCTTTTATTTGCTTATGTGATATTTACTTATAATTCTTGACTTTTAGAATACCCTATCATCTGTGGGATTATGTTTTCTATGTGACCTTCATTATCTCAAAATTTTAGTATATTAAAAACGGTACATATCTTGAAATTAGTTATAAATAGGTTTACTATTTATATTTTAGTAACACTATGATATAAATAATTAGTTTAATTTTTGAGCCTTAGTTTACTCATCTTTAAAATGGGATTATTCCTGCTCTTTCCTCAAGGAGAATAACAAGACAGAGGATAAAATGATGAAGAAAGTATAACACTGTGCAATTTGCCACAGAAAATATGCTCAGTAAATACTGGCTGTCCATTTCATTTTGCTTCCAGAAAATATACTTTTAATTTTTTCACAGCTCTTCAAAAGCAAAGGACATTTGCTATTCTTTACTCATAAAATACCTGGGAAAAAGTACTGAGTCTCTGACAGTTAGGAGACAGGCATTATTGGGTGATCTATTTTAAGGAAATCGCAGGGGATGAAAAACCAGAACTGAGTCTGATTTCTGCTTTTTCAGTAATAGCTGTGTAGGCCTACATAAATTACTTAATCTTTTCTTAGGCTCAGCATTCTCACCGATGAAATAAGTCTAAACCCAATACTTACTCAATAAAAGATGAAATTAATTCAATGTGAGACATGTTAAAAATGGCCAATAAGGAAGGCCACTGAGAAGTGCAGATAGATGTAACCAAATCCTTTCCCAAGAGTCATAGACGGGCAGATACATAGGAAGTATCTCCATAGTCTTATTTTAATCCAGGGGTTACCAATGCGGTTTACATGTCCTCATTATACTAGATGTAAGAATAACAAGTTGCTACGGGTATATGTAATGTAACAACATGGATAGGGCAGAAAAAATATCCACAAACTAATATAAGGCCTCTGAAAATAAAATAGTTGGGGGGTATATCAAGTAGTGAGGAAAAATGATCTATATAACTGCAAAGGCTTCAAGAGCAGTTATGTGCAAAAACAAAATAAAACAGATGCATATAATAAAACCTCTAGTTATTTAATAACCATCCAACCTAAAAATATAAACTCTCTGCTTCCCATAGTTATAGTTTAGGAGGGAAAGAAATATTTCATATATTCTCTTAAGAAGGTGAGAGATTTTTGTGATCATTTGAACCAAAGAACAGAGAAAACAGTGCTTCATCCTACTTAAAGAGGTCAGGTAAAACTTCCAGGACAGGTGACATTTGTGCCAGTAGGATGTGTCCTAATCTGATAGACTGCTGTAAGATCATCCTTGACATACCTGACAAACTCCTCTTCCACTGTGATTTGTTTATCCAGCTAAGCTACTTAAATATGGCCTAAAATTTTATCTGTCTTTATACATCCCTTTGAATCTTTGTAATCTGTTTCATCTTTGGGACGGTAAAGCATTTACAAGATATGCTTGGGATTTTTGGACTAAAAATCATTTGTAAGAAAAAAATACACCATCATAAACTTACTGTTTTGTGTTCTTTAAATTCTTCTTACTTGCTTTTAAATGACTTCAACCACCTTAATTTATTCTTGAGAAAATAAATGTTTTCGTCAATTTGAAGATCAAAAGGAAAGCTGTGACATGCTTTATTGTTTTGTCTGTAAATTTTTAGGTTAAAAAATAAAGGTAATAGAGTTGGCATCAAAGTACTAGCTCTTTTGCAAATTGACATAGAACCATCAAACTTGATTGTATAAGCATTTTTTGTTTTCTTCTTCTGAGACTGGGTCTCGCTCTGTCACCCAGGCTGGAGTGCAGTGGCACAATCTTGGCTCAGCACAACCTTTGCCTCCTGCTCCGAAGCAATTCTCCCGCCTCAGCCTCCCAAAGTAGCTGGGACTGCAGGCCTGCACCACCATGCCTGGCTAATTTTTGCATTTTTTTTTGTAGAGATGAGGTTTTGCCATGTTGCCCAGGCTGGTCTCGAACTCCTGGGCTCAAGTGATCTGCCTGCCTAGGCCTCCCAAAGTGCTGGGATTACAGGCATGAGCCATTGTGTCTGGCAATCAATGTAACTTTAAGTGTCAAAATTCTTTCTATTTATAGAACCTACAGAACCAAAAGTGAACCTATAGGATTTGCCATAGCCAGATGCAACACCAGTTTATTACATATTTAACAGCAGTATCTAAATAAACAGATTAATGGAATTAAATGAAGAACATAGTACTTATATAGAAAAGAAAACACCTAAAATTCACAATATAGCCCCTGCATTGTAACTCATGAATGAAGAACTCAGAGGTATGAATTAGTCAATCCAATCTCATGTTGGTTCTGGGTACCATTTAGTGAAAATAAAAACTGTCTGGGTTTTATTTTATATGTAACTGTAGAGTCAACAACATGCATTTTCTTTTTAAAAAATCTGATAAATTAAGAATTTTTTTCTATATAAAATACTTTCTCACTTTCTATTTCCACTTTGACTCCCAACAATCTTGTAAGCAAGCAGCCTGGGCAACAGGGCAAGACTCCATCAAAAAAAAAAAAAAAAAAAAAAAGAAAGAGTTAAGTGTTTCTCTACCATATAATGCCATATGCATGTATCAAACATATATATCCACCTATAGGAAATAGCTGTCATTGCCATAACAATGAAAGCAGACATTGTCTCTGTTCCTGTGGTGAGGGGATAAAAATAAACAAATGAAAAAAACAGTGTAGTTTCATGGAATGTTAAATGCTGTGGAAAGGCAGGGTCTGTGTTAAATTGGTGGTCAAGGAAGTCCTTTTTGAGGAAGTGACATTTGAACTAGGAACTGAATAATGAGGAGTCAGCCAAGTGAAGATCTGGGCAGAAATGTTCCAGGTAGAAATTTGTATATGATGAGACATCACAGCATTTTTTTCCCCCCGCTCTGTCGCCCAGGCTGGAGTGCAGTGGCACAACCTCAGCTCGCTGCAACTTCTGTGCCTCCTGGGTTCAAGTGATTCTTCTGCCTCAGCCTCCTGAGTAGCTGGGAATACAGGTGCGCACCACCATATGCCTGGCTAATTTTTGTATTTTTAATAGAGATGGAGTTTCACCATGTTTGCCCGGCTGGTCTCGAACTCCTGACCTCGTGATCCGCCCCGCCTTGGCCTCCCAAAATGCTGGGATTATAGGCGTGAGCTACCACGTCTGGCCCATCACAGCATTTTTATATGAAGTAGACCAGGATATATATGAAGTAAACCAGGATTTAGAGAAAAAGCTCTGCTTGAGGCACAGCCTTTTAAAAATGTGTTTGTACAGTTATTTCCTAAACACATGTTCTTTAGTATTCAAGAGTGTCCTTGCAACTCTGGCAATAATTCTAAGGATAAAGTTAGGTCCAGGCTGTGCTTTCATTCTTTTTTATTTTTTTAAAAACTTATATTTTCTGGCAGTTGTAATACACCATGAATATTAAATTAAAATCAATTGCACACTTACTTATCCCACTCTAGGGATAAAAAGCATAAGCTAACTTTGAATTAACTTCCACTTTAAAAACATGACTTCATTTCAAAAGCTTAGGGTGCTTTCTGAGAAAGCTTGATAGCTCCATGTCTCTTCATTGGAAGTTTTACGCAGTTATTTTGGGTAGAAGGAGGAAAAAGGAACAGTATAAAATAAATATGTAAAGTACGGTGTATGTCAAGCAGACATATGATCAACTCTGCTTTTTTGCCTGGATACTTTATTACTATTGGACTATATAGTAGAAGACAACTGGATGTTCTCCAAATCTATATGTTTTCTCACTCCCACCAATAAAGCATCTATGTTCCAAGCCAGGGACAATCTTACTACTCTCCTAGTTAATGATCACTTCAGGGGCTGACTGCTGGAAAGAAGGTATGCTTTTGACATTCCAGAAGACCCACATGTTTGGGCAAATAACAGCCCAATGCTGTGGCTAATTCTGAGACCCAGGACCTGGGCTGGCCATGGAGTGGTCAGCCTCAGTTTGAGCAGAGAAATGCAGCCTGGGTTAATTATGATTGTGATATAGTATTACTTACAATGGTATCTATGGTTGTGTGGAAGATAATTGAAAAAGGGGAACTACAATCAATGACTTACAGAAGAGCCAACTGAAAGGCAAGGACATGCTATCAATACCAAGGGAAATGGGGCAGTGGCAACTTACAGCACAAAGTGGTTTGCTGTATGATTTTTGTAGGTCAGTACGGATATTTGAAATAGGGACATAAGGAATCATTAGCAAACTGGTGATATTGAGGGTTATGAAAATGGTTGGCATTATTTAGGGAGAAGGTATGAAGCTGGAAAGATATTGAAGAGCTGTATACTAATATTTAAACATAAGGTAAAAAAAAAAGAAGGACTTGGGTATAAACTGTGAGAAAAATCAGAGATATAAAGCTAGAAGATTCTGATGTTACGGAAGCCAAGGAGAAGAGCATTTCAAGGAATAAGAGGTCAATTGTGTTCCTTAATGCTGAGAGATGAGAAAGACGAGGACAGAAATGCCTCTGTCAGGTTTACCATCCTTTACATTTAACAAAACGCAGGTTATTAGTGATCTCCCCTAAAGCAGTCCTGGCACACTGGTGGGAAGGGAAAAACCAGAGAAGGGTGGATTGAGGTTGGTGAATGGGAGTTGAGGAAATGGTGACCGGCTGTATATTCAAGAAGCTTTTTCAGCAAGTTAGGATGTAAATCTGAAGTGGAGATCTTGATTTGTAGTTTAAGTGGGACCCCAGGAATTGAATGTCTTGCTTGGGAGATGGGACATGGCAGAGATTTCAGAATATGTTAACAGTCTTGGGCCAAATCCATTAGAGAAGGATATAGGTGGAAACAGGAGAGGGAGGCCAGTTGGAGTATGGCCTTTAATTTGAGGAGAACCATCCATTCCTCTTTAGCTGGATTAGAGGAAAATATGAAGAGATAAAAGAAAGGAAATGGCAGGGAGTTGAGAAGTTTCCCTTCTCTGAAACATGGCTGGTCGGGAAGGGATGGAAAGCAATTAAGTACATGGAGCTAGTTCAGAGGCAGCATTTTGAAACCATCAGAATTCTGCTCCAGTGGCTTCCCCCTATGGCCTTCTTCTGAGCCAAGTCACACTCCATTTACTGATTAAGTGCAGAGGATGCAGCAGTGGCAAGGAGGACCACATCTAGACTAGAGCAGATATTCTTTCTTTTTGCTAGGGAATGTGAAGGTTTTCAAAGCATTCCAAATTGGCCCAAGGGTAAATATTCGAAGTGAAAAAAAAAACCCATCATATATTGATTACCATCTGTGGGTCAGCCATTTCAATTACTTTACTTTTCTGATTTCCTGTTAAAGGAGGATTCCACTCTAATTTAGGAAACTGAGGCATTAAGAAACTAACTCAAAGTCATATAAATAGAAAGTAGCAGAGCAGGATTATTCCTCTTCCTACAAGAGAAGAGGGATAAATGTGAACCAACCAAAATGCCTTTCTCTCCCAAGTTATATATAGCAAATTATACAATACTTCATACCTCTGAAAACCTGAGGCTTCTGTGTTAGATTTATGTAAAACATTATTTTTGTTCACAAGTGATTTAAAAGTGCCTCCATACAAAGGAGTGCTCATAATTAGAACTTACATATTGTAATACATATCTCTTCTTTACAAAATGAATTCAGTTGAGAAATGTTTAAACATCTAAGCACTAACAAGCATAAATGAATAATAGATGAATGATGGAGGCATTGTGTTGCTATATCAGTATTCAGATATTTTAAAAACCACCTTACCCATAATTATAAGAAACAATGACCAAATCTCTGCTCTTTCCCAAATACCAATAACTAGGTTTCAACACCTACTTTAAGTGATTGAACTGCCTAAAGAAGAAAGCATTAAATAAAGTTTTTATATATAGAACCTAACCGTTTTGTCTGGCATTTGGTAAACACTTGTTAATATTGGTTGGTTGAATAAACAAATGAATGGAAATAGAATGTAGTGTTTCAGTAACTATTGTTACCAAATAGTACCCATGGCATCTCCGGAAGTGAGAAGTATACTTTTAAAAGTTAGTTTAATCTATGCAAGTTCAGCATTTGATTGTGACTATTGTTTTTTCAATTTCCGTAGCACTTAAGAACAGAATAACATTACTGTGATTACAACTGAAATTAAGTGGATAAAAGCTTTCCAAATGGGTAAAGGAAGGTCTATAAATTAATCTACTATTTTTCACCTTTTCCTTCTAGTACGAATGATTCATAGCACTTCCATATCTGTGACATTTTCATTATTAAAAGTTTATTTAATTATCAGTATGATGCCCCTTTTCTCTTAAGAAAATCATATTTTACACTGGCCGTTGTTTGTGAATGGAGTTATCATGTCCTTCAATCCACTTGGAAACCTGAACATCAGTTCCATTAAGCTGATGGAGTTTGCTATTGACAGGTTAAATAGAATACATCTTCCAAGGGCTCTGGCAACTTTTCCATATATTCAATTGAACTGTTTTGTGCTAGTAATGGAATATATAAAGTGCATTTCTTGTTGTTTCCATTTCTTCTAGGTTCTGGAGTGATGATAAATTCAATCACATTGCCCACTATTTAGTTTTTTTAGATTAATTTATTTAGCTGCTATTTCATTGTAAATGCGTAACAAGAAATACAATAATCACCCCTTGTAAATTAACAACTGGATGCATAGACTAACCCCATTTATTGTTTTCTGTTAATGTTGGTTGTTTCCAGTTTGTCAAAGTACATTAAAAACATATTATGATATTATGTGAATGCTGAAATTTACATATTTTAATACATGTACCTATTTTTGTCTTCCATCCCAGATTGAAATCCATTATTTAAGACTGATGTTTTATTCCTCTTGTGCTTGTAACTGAATTCTTCATCAGAATAGATAGTAACTATTTTATGAGAAAATTAGAATTTCTCCAAACAGAAGAGGATTTCCCCTCCTAGTTAAGTTGGTTGTCATGCTTAAATAGCATATTTTGCTTTGTTGTTATTTCCAATTGTTTTTGAATTGGAAAATACTCACCATGCTACTGCATTATTATAAGTTACATAACACAATAAAAATCCTAAGATTTTTTACTTTGCTAACTTCTCATCAGAAAGTATTTTTTTCTTTGCCAGATCTCCTTCCTCACTATGTTGTTTGGTAACTGGTAACCTGGCATAGGATTCTATCCAAGGAATGGTTTTCTTAATAACCCTTAGTGTTAATACTAGATTTCCATTTAGGAATAACCAAGACACCTAAAAACTCTCAATAAATTAGGTATTGATGGGACGTATCTCAAAATAATAAGAGCTATCTATGACAAACCCACAGCCAATGTCATACTGAATGGGCAAAAACTGGAAGCATTCCCTTTGAAAACTGGCACAAGACAGGGATGCCCTCTCTCACCACTCCTATTCAACATAGTGTTGGAAGTTCTGGCCAGGGCAATTAGGCAGGAGAAGGAAATAAAGAGTATTCAATTAGGAAAAGAGGAAGTCAAATTTTCCTTGTTTGCAGATGACATGATTGTATATCTAGAAAACCCCATTGTCTCAGCCCAAAATCTCCTTAAGCTGATAAGCAACTTCAGCAAAGTCTCAGGATACAAAATCCATGTATAAAAATCACAAGCATTCTTATACACCAATAACAGACAGAGAGCCAAATCATGAGGGAACTCCCATTCACAATTGCTTCAAAGAGAATAAAATACCTAGGAATCCAACTTACAAGGGATGAGAAGGACCTCTTCAAGGAGAACTACAAACCACTGCTCAAGGAAATAAAAGAGGATACAAACAAATGGAAGAACATTCCATGCTCATGGGTAGGAAGAATCAATATCATGAAAATGGCCATACTGCCCAAGGTAATTTATAGATTCAATGCCATCCCCATCAAGCTACCAATAACTTTCTTCACAGAATTGGAAAAAACTACTTTAAAGTTCATATGGAACCAAAAAAGAGCCCGCATAGCCAAGTCAATCCCAAGCCAAAAGAACAAAGCTGGAGGCATCACACTACCTGACTTCAAACTGTACTACAAGGCTACAGTAACCAAAACAGCATGGTACTGGTACCACAACAGAGATATAGATCAATGGAACAGAACAGAGCCCTCAGAAATAATGCCACATATCTACAACTATCTGATATTTGACAAACCTGAGAAAAACAAGCAATGGGGAAAGGATTCCCTATTTAATAAATGGTGCTGGGAAAACTGGCTAGCCATATGTAGAAAGCTGAAACTGGATCCCTTCCTTACACCTTATACAAAAATCAATTCAAGATGGATTAAAGACTTAAACGTTAGACCTAAAACCATAAAAACCCTAGAAGAAAATCTAGGTATTACCATTCAGGACATAGGCATGGGCAAGGACTTCATGTCTAAAACACCAAAAACAATGGCAACAAAAGCCAAAATTGACAAACGGGATCTAATTAAATTAAAGAGCTTCTGCACAGCAAAAGAAACTACCATCAGAGTGAACAGGCAACCTACAGAATGGGAGAAAATTTTCCCAACCTACTCATCTGACAAAGGGCTAATATCCAGAATCTACAATGAACTCAAACAAATTTACAAGAAAAAAACAAACAACCCCATCAAAAAGTGGGCGAAGGACATGAACACACACTTCTCAAAAGAAGACATTTATGCAGCCAAAAAACACATGAAAAAATGCTCACCATCACTGGCCATCAGAGAAATGCAAATCAAAACCACAATGAGATACCATCTCACACCAGTTAGAATGACAATCATTAAAAAGTCAGGAAACGACAGGTGCTGGAGACGATGTGGAGAAATAGGAACACTTTTACACTGTTGGTGGGACTAAACTAGTTCAACCCTTGTGGGAGTCAGTGTGGTGATTCCTCAGGGATCTAGAACTAGAAATACCATTTGACCCAGCCATACCCATTACTGGGTATATACCCAAAGGACTATAAATCATGCTGCTATAAAGACACATGCACACGTATGTTTATTGCGGCACTATTCACAATAGCAAAGACTTGGAACCAACCCAAATGTCCAACAATTATAGACTGGATTAAGAAAATGTGGCACATATACACCATGGAATACTATGTAGCCATAAAAAATGATGAGTTCATGTCATTTGTAGGGACATGGATGAAATTGGAAATCATCATTCTCAGTAAACTATCACAAGAACAAAAAACCAAACACATATTCTCACTCATAGGTGGGAATTGAACAATGAGAACACATGGACACAGGAAGGGGAACATCACACTCTGGGGACTGTTGTGGAGTGCGGGGAGGGGGGAGGGATAGCTTTAGGAGACATACCTAATGCTAAATGACGAGTTAATGGGTGCAGCACACCAGCATGGTGCATGTATACATATGTAACTAACCTGCACATTGTGCACATGTACCCTAAAACTTAAAGTACAATAATAATAATAAAAAAAGGAATTACCAAGACACCATGTATTCTAATTATACTCTGTCAGCTGCAGCAAAACTTTCTATGTATTTTCAAGGAAGATGTTGGTGTATTTTTCTCTTTTGTAGAAAGATATGACAATCAGATAACAACCCTAGATTATAAATATTAGTTTATTTTCTAAGACATTTGAAAATCTAAACTGTGTCAAGAGATTTTTTTAAAAAGGGCCTATTGCTCTGTAGCACAAGAATGGCATTTGTTTTTCATTTGAAAATATTATAATAGATTCTTTCACATACAGACACAAGTAGAAAGAGTAAGACAATGAAGCTCTGCGTACACCATTTTTGGAAACAATTTTCTGACATTATAGGTGACAAATCTCGGTAAGTTAATGATCGAGGGTTCACAAGTATCTAAAAAGTTACCTGATTGTCTTTATGCCCAAAAAAGTCAAAGTTGTTTTTCCAGGTTGTTTTCTTAAGTAATAGAGCACTTTATAGGAAAGCCTGACACCTTATCAGACTTAAGTTATATCACTATATTAAAAAAATCACATCTTTATTGAACAGCAAATTCTCCATGAAAGAATTATAAAATACAGATTAGGCTTCATTCCTACCCTCAGGAATCTTATCTATTTATTAGAGAAAAAATGTAGAGATCTTGCATATATTAATACAAGCTAGAATTGAGTTGATATCTATAACTAGAGAAGAACTATTAGCATATTAATTAGGATCATTTTTGCACTCCATTGTCATGAAAAATATCCGTTTTAATTTAGATCTCCATGTTATATTATTCTCATTACTGCCTCTCAGTAAAAGGTAATCAGCTTGAAATTTATATGCGTGTGTAAATAATACAGGCTTGTATTTGGCAGAAGGAACCCATCCTGGTCAATATTTCACAGCATGACACTTCTACATAACAAGGTTGTACTTAGATTAGAGAATTATGCTTTACAATATAGCTATTAATAAGAGAACCAATGAATAAATTTGCTTATAGCCCCTTCATGTATTTGGACATTAACCTGAGTTTATTTTGTATGCAATAATATGATATACAGATACACTCATATATGCTACATATGGATGCACTCACAATGAGGAAACAAAGGTGGTCTTAATATTAAGTGCATGGATTGGTCAGGCATGGTGGCTCACACCTGTAACCCAGCACTTTGGGACAATGAAGCGGGTGGATCATTTGAGGTCAGGAGCTCAAGACCAGCCTGACCAATGTATTGAAACCCTGTCTCTCCTAAAAATACAAAAAACTTAGCTGGGCATGGTGGCGCATGTCTGTAGTGGCAGCTACTCGAGAGGCTGAGGCAGGAGAATCGCTTAAACTTGGGAGGCAGAGTTTGCAATGAGCCAAGATTGCACTACTACACTCCAGTCTGGGCGACAGAGCAAGACTCTGTCAAAAAAAATAAAATAAAATAAAAATAAAAGGGGGCATGGATTGGTGTCTGGCTTCCGATAACTGAAGAATATCTCACAACATACATATATTTTGCAATGCAAACTATGGAGTGGTAAGGGCATATTTGATGATTGGAAAGATAGTATAAGGCAACCATATGCAGAGGACGAAATTTGCTCAGAAATGGGAAAGAAAGACATCAATGGAGAATGCAAGGAGGCAGGGAATCAAAGTATCGTGAGAGTTTTGGAGTAGTTATAGCCATAGAGCACTGGAAATCTAGAACTAGATTTTCATACTTTAACCATGAAATATTTGGAAGCCTTGAAATTCTTTATAAAGTCTTCAAACATGATTTAAAAACATCAGTGATGGGTAATAGTAGAGTGGCTAACTTGTCTCATACTCTATGTAACTGGGCATGCTTATCCATATTGAACTTAAAAATAAAACAATAGCTTAGATGGGTTCATCTTTTATTTGATAATTATGTATTTAATAAGTATTCCCTCATAATTTTCCAATTAAAAAGGTGTTCTTTTGACAGTGACTAATCAGCAATTACAAATTTTGGCCATTTGATAGCAAACTTGGGAAACATGACTAGTTTACCCTCACGATGAAAGTAAGAATTTTATTGGCCTGATCTTTTTGAAATCCTAGGAAAAAAAGAAATATGTGGATTCAGCATAGCATCTAGCACATAAATACTTGTTGAACTGAAATATTCAGCAGAAAAGCAAGTCTGATTTGATAGTGGAATTTAGCTCTCAGAGGGATTAGAGTCCATTATTTTGGGGAAGATTCTCTGTATTAAAGCAAACGTAAAGGTGGGTTTGCTTATTCAGCAGAGTATACAGTGTTAACCAACTGTTTTGCTTCGATACACTTATTAAAGCTCCAATTATTGTGGAGAGTCTTTTTTTGATTAACGTTGCTATTTCTATTTGATGGCTTTGCCTTAAGGTTCTGTTTTTGTGGAACATAATGCAGTTTAAGCTTGTTAGATCGATCAATTCCCATATCAGATAGTCACAAACATTTACACACATCTCTTAATCTGAAAGTTACATGATAATATACTTCAGATGCTCTTACTCATCTGATCAGTAACTCATACAAATCAGCCACCCATGTTTCTGAAACTATTTTCATAAACATATGTGAATATGAAAAATGATACTGCAGCATATAGCATATGAAGAAGTTATGTGGTAGGCAGGTTAATGTATTATTGAATTCCACATGAAGTCTTTCATGATTTTTTTAAGAGGACTAAAGATGCTGCATAGTAAACATCCTCAAAACAGATTATAGTGCAAAATAATATCATATATAATACATCATTTTGAGATCCAAAGATAACATCAACACAACCAAATACAGACAAGAAAAGGTCTTTTACAATCTATATGTATTTATTCAGTGAGTGCTTCTGTGAAGTGGGAGGGGCACTAATGTTTGTTGAGATACATTTTGATGTCTAAGCAGCCAAACTTTTCAGATGGATGATCTTATTTGGCTCAGGGCTGAGGAAGATGTCAGAAATCCTAAGGGGATCTTTGAGCACTATTGATATTGGCTAATATAAATCAGTATAAATACCTGTAATTAATGTAAAAATTGACTGATTAAGAGCAAAAAAGTAGCCAACTACAAATGATCAGCTACTGTTGCCTAGAAACTTTGTCAGTATATGAAGTATGTATTGTAGCATATTAATCAAATGAGTCAGATTGCCAATAAGTAAAGCATTACCATATTTCACAAAGGATATAAAAGATGGACCTAAGACTTTATATCATCCAGGAGGAAAACAAAAATTTAGTATGCTCTTTAGGTGTTGACCTTGGGAAACCAAGTGTCACTATTATTTTCTGTCAGTGTCCCATGTTTCAGTTGGTAGTATATGTGAGACAGCAAAGAAAAAGACACTCTTCTGGAAGATTCGTATGACTTGAAAGAACAATATTCATCTTGATTCTAAGTCCTACTGGCTATTTCCTCACACAATGGGGATTTTGAAAATATCAGGACTAAGTAACACAGAAGAACTTGGTAGGGACTCAGAAGTGATAGTGGCTTGCATTAATCAGAGCTCCATGATTCTTTGTCCGTAATACACAAATGACACTCCAGAGGAGAGGCAGATATACTGTGTAACTGAGCTGGCATGAGGAGAGTCATGGAGTCTCATGTTTCATAATCATAGTACTCTAGTGGAAAAATTTTTGGTATGTGTTGTTCTTTGTTGTGTCCCCAATGTCTGTCCCAAAGGAAACATTCAATAAATACTACTTGAATAGATGAATTATTTGATAAGATGTCAAACATATCGCTTGATAAACTGAAAGCAATATTTACATTTCAGAAAAAATGAATTTTTAAATCTTATTTTCATAAAATGAAACTAATTTTTTGTTTAAATATATTACTCTTTTCTTCCTCCCTATGCTTGATACAAGTATATATAGAGAAAATTCCACTTTTTTGATGTTGCTTGTTATTGTAATATTTGTACTTTTTCCCAGAATAAAACTGTATTTACTTTTCTTGGTGTTTCTGGCCAGGCTTAATGTCAAACAAATTATAGTCATGAATAAATAGATGTGTTAAAATTTAAGAAACAACATTGGGTGTATCTTAAAAATGTTAAAAAGGACTGTTTTGTAGAAATAAATACACTGTACTCAAATTGCAATAATTATGGAAGGTGATTAAATACATTTGTTATAAAGTATGTATGAAGAACATAAGCATAATATTTCATGTTATATCATATTGAAATTTAAATGTATTTAAATACTTTTTATCTCTATTTTAGAATAATTTTCTAGAATAACTTAGATGCCACGGATATTTGTAAATGGCACCAAATTAGAAACATTATTTCTTTGCCATTTTGAATGTTTCTTCATAGAAAGCAGAGAAATTCAAGTCATTACACTGACCACACATAAAGACTAATTCTAGCATACCCTAAAATTGTAGTCAATGATGATGCTATTTCTTCCACTGTAAGAAAAAAATTTTAAAAAGATCTAAAGCGCCGTTTAGTTCTATTGTCTTCTACATCCTCAGATGAAAATGCACGTGTGTCTATTCACTAGCAATACGGCAAAGAATCCATAGTTCTGTTAAAATACTCTCAGCTTTTATGGAGTTGGTACAACAGGAGCACTTCACACATCATTGGAAAGCCAAGAGAACTAGTTCCAGATTGTTATCACAAACTCTAAAGCATTGCTCACAGGATTGCTTGCTTAGCACTAATGTTATTTTCTTTGAGAGAGTTTCACGGACCAGTTTATTATTAACCTTACCTTCTGTGTTAGCATAACACTATATGTAGTCCTCTATTGACACTGCTCATTTTGTATAATAATTATAGCATAGTCTCTGGCCTATATTTACATAAAAAGTTCTTACTGAAATTATATAAATGTATATATATTTATATGAGTTTATGGGCATATTCTCATAGGAACAAAAATTTTATTTCTAAATTTTTCCAAATGTTTTCCTAAAACACTTTAAAATTTCATGTCTAGATAATATTCAGTATTTATGCAACAAAATTAAATAGATAGTTTTGTAATTTTTTGGATTCTATCCTTTATGTTACAGCTAACACAAATATTTGTTATACAAAATAAGATTCTAAATAGTGACTACATATCTTGTACATCTTTATTATCCATATTTTATAAAACGAATGCTAGTGTTTAAAAGACTGTTAGTAAAGGCTAACCAATAACATGCTTACCCAAAAGTGAGTTATCTATCAATCTGTACTTATATGCATCTCACTGATTATAAATTTGCATTTTATAAAGTACCATGTGTGTTTTCTTCACCAAATAACATATGTTTAATTCATATATACAGCCTCATGTACTTGATTAATACATAAGAGACATTTAATGCTAATTTAATTCATGCAAAAACCAATTTATTTGGATTTTTGGTTCTAGAAGTGGAAAGTAGCTTTTTAACCAAACTAATTCTCCTACAGGTACAAATTATAATATTTGTAAAATATTAAAATGAATATTTGCAAACACTAAAAAGTGACTAAAACACATAGAAACTGGAGGGGATCAAACCCTTGAAATCAAGGGACTCCCTTGGTTGAGATATATTCTTATATGTCTTTCTCCCTGAGACTGTTCCTAATATTGTGTGGCATAGGGCAGCTGGAACTCAAGCAGAAAGCTTAAAGTTTAGAAATATGAACTTCAGAGTTACAAAAGCAGCTATAAACTAGAAGAAAAAATTAGGAAAGGGAAGATATCATGGAGGGAGCCCAAACATCTGTGATACTCCCCCCCCGAGAAATTCTACACACAGCCAGGGGACTCAAAAAGTCCAAGGAACAATAACAGCTGAATAGCAGAAAATTTGAGCATGGATTTGAGAATCTTCTCACTCCAAAGTAAATATAATTTGCAGTTTGAATTTTCCCATATATGAAGCATTTGGTAGTAAGTAAATACCTTAGGTTTTCATCAAAACCTGAGAATGACCACACTTAAGGATTAGTGACTAAATTCCCTGACATTAAAACCAAGACCAAAACAGACCTTTTCTTAAAAAGTATAAAAAGCCAGATCAGTCATTAACTGAACTCATTCCCAGAAGAAAAATCCATACTCAAAGAGTCCAAACTTCTTATAGTGTATTATTCGCAATATCTAGTATACAATGAAAAAGTTAAACCAATATTTCGTGCAAAGACATGGGCAAGAGTGGCTCAAGGTCAAGTGAAAAGGTAGTCAATGGAATCATACCACAAGATGACCTGAATATTAGAACTAGAACATTAGAACTAAAAGAACTGCAAAGTAGTTATTACAACTGTGCTGAAGGACTTAAATGAAAGTCATAATGGGTAAAAATATGGATCGTATCAGAGGAATGGGAACTACAAAAATGGAAATTCAAAAATTAATAACTACAATTTCTGAAATGAAAAGTTCAACGGATACACTTAACAATAAATTTAAGATTACAAAAGAATGGGTCAGTAAAAATGAAGAGAGTAATATAAATTATCCAATCAAAAGAAAATAGAGATAAAGGATGAAATTTTTAAAAGAACAGCACCCTACTCACCTATGGGACAATATCAAGTGGCGTAATAAATGTATAATTGGACTTCCAGAAAGATAGAGAGGAGAAAGGATAGGGAAAACATCTTCCAAAAAAATAGTTGAAAATTTGCAAATTTTGATGAAAAACATCGTTACAAGTCCAAGGATATTAGAAAAGATGAAGCATAATAAATACATAGAAAATGACATATAGGTTAGAATTTTACTTTCAGCAAAAATAATCTTCAAAATTGAGAGGTAAAGACTTTTTCAGAGAAACAAAAAGCTAAGAATTTTTCATCAGCAGACCTATATGGTGTAAGAGACACTGAAAGAGTTCTTTGGGCTAAAGAAAATGACATCAGATAAAAATTTAGAGCTACGTGAAGTTATGATGTCACCATAATTGGTAAATATGTGAGCAAATTTAAGAGGCTATTTACCCCTTCTCTTTAATTCTGAACTAAAAAATTATGACCATTTATAATATATATGTAATTAAAATATATGATCCAATAGCACGAAAATAAATTTAGGTGGTACAAATAAAATCATATTACTTCAAAATTCTTACATTTTATGTAAATGATACAATATTCTAATTAGTTATAACTTGAAGATAGATATTGTATGTCCTATAGCAACTACCAAAAATAACATAAAAAGTATGAAAAAAGCTAATAAAGAAATTTAATTATTAAAAGATATTCAATTAACTCAACATAAATCAGAAAAAGAGAACCAAAATTGAGATATAAATAGGAGAAAAATTGCAAAATAATAAACCTAAATCTAACCATATTAACAATTACGTGAAATTTCAATAGACTAAACACTTCAATTAAAAGGCAAAGATTATTAGAGTAGACCAGAGGTTGACAAATTATGGCCCATGGGCTAGCTACCTGTTTTGGTAAATAAAATTTTATGGAATACTATTATTCACATTCACTAACACATTGTCTATGGTTGCTTTTGTGCTCTGATGATAGAATCGAGTATTTGGAATATATGATTCTCAAAGCCTGAAGGGAGCATAAGACGATTTTCTGAGATGATGGAAATAGTATGTATTTTAATCGGGTTGATTGTTGTAACAGTGTATTCACACATCAACTCTGACTTTTGACTCAGTTTTAAAATTAAAATCTATACATTTTTATTTATATAAATTTTTATCAAAAATAAAAAACACAATAAAAATCACTGGGAAAATTATTTATTCCTGAAATTCTAAATGCACAACATTTGGGAAAACTACTTTTAGCCATGCATTTTGTTTTTGGTTTTTTGAATCAGATAAAATGTTAATTCTTAGTTTGTGTATTGGTGTAAAGAAGATGATAAATTGTCCTTCAACAAATTACATAAATTATTGGTATTTTATTCTTTAGAAAAATGTTGCTGCTAATAGTTTTATTTGCTGACCTCCTGGTAATATAAGCCAAATGAATAGGGCTGGTATATGTCATTAATCTGTTGGCCCTTTTCATTGAGTCCATGTTTGGTTTTGTAGTTCAATATACATGAACTGTTAGGCTTCCAGAGAGCTTTCATGATATATATTGGTTTCATTGCTAAGGAGGTATTTTATCTTTGTCTCTGAATTTCTATAGTAGTTTTGGAAAATGTTATTTAAATGTTGTAAATTTGTGAGTAAATGGTAGAATGCTATGAACTATATAGGACTTAATGATATCTATAATGAGTTACTAATAAGACTTGTTACAAAATTACAACAATGATGTACTATGAAAAACAATAATTACAATTGTAATAAGAGTTGGGAAATGATTTGAATTAAATCAATATGGAACATGTAAAATCTCCAAAAGTATTTGTGCATGAGAAAGACAAAGAACATATAGCTGGCTATCAATACTTAAGGTAATTCGTTACATTAAAGACTTCCCAAAAGGTAGAATTGGCAAAACTCTCAAAATAAATGGAAATGCTATGAAAGTGAGATTTACAAAACTCCTGGATTATGTAACATTTTTATGCATAAAACTCACTATTTCTATGTAATTTAAACTATACTTCAGTGTTCTTTCAACCAGATCCAGCCTCTTTGGATAACTGGGGCACATGTACAAAAGTGGGTACATGCCAAAATTTACCTGCTTCCTTCAAGTTAACTTTGTGCTGCAGATCAAACTTTAGTTCTAGTTTTAAGTTAAACATTGAGAAAGAAGCACGGCTGACAGGTGGGGGCATGTGGACCTGCTATGTTCCCTGCATAACTGGCTCAGTGTATACATTTGCTGTTCTTCTTTATGATAACATGCAGCTCTACGCCATAAAAAGAAAGGCAACCCACTGTTTAAAATGCATTTAGGGGATATGAAGGTCACAATTGAAGTGTGAATTTATTTTAGTTGGTTTGAGTTTCAATTCTAAATGCCTTTACTTTACTGTGTAAAATCTCTCTTGCTGTTTTGAAAATTGCACCTGAACAGAGAAAGGTCTCATTTAATTCAATATTGCTTTACTTTTATATAGAGTCTTTCTTTAAAATCATGTTCCAAAAGGCTGAGTTAAATAATATTGCTTCAAAGGGAAATTAAAAAGTATAGTTGGGGAGGAAAAAAAGCAATGTCCACCAAAATGGTGAAATACTAAATAATTTTAATATTATTATACACATAGCCAGGTCTTCAGATAAATCTACCATATTGTTGGCAAGTACAAGAAGAGCCACAGCTGAAGACCTCCCTGCAGTGTTGGTATAGATTTTCTTTCCCCTTTTTTCTTCCCCAATTTTTCAGGGCCTTTCTCTTAGAGTGCCCGATTTACAAAATGAAAATACAAGATACCAACTTAAATTTGAATTTCAGGTAAACAGTGAATTTGTTTTAAGTAAGTATGTTCTGAGCAATATTTAAAACACACTAATATATGTCCTGTATTTTACTTGCATCCCTTTCTCACACTCAAACCCCCAGTGGGGAACTAAGTGGTGGTCTTTCTGATGACCAAGGGCTAGAAGAGAGACCAAAGTAAAATCTTGTGTAAGATCCTGGTCTTTAAATATAGCTCATGGTGTCATCACGATTTGGCAAAGGGGCAAATATATATACTGGAGGATAATGATGGCTCTAGATTCTAGAACTTTTTCTACATGACAGATTCTCTAGAGAGAGGTTGCAGTTATATGAAATATTGCCCAATATGTACATATTTGTCATTAACTGCCAAAATCCATAGCTCCTTGGTACTAGCCTGACTCTCTTTGTATAAATATTTGCTCTCCTTCTGTAGACCCCAAACCACCAAATCCAACCATGCGTTCTGGTCCGCAGAACCCCCAGTCACTATAAAACCCCCATCTGTGTTTTTTTTTTTCATGAAATACATTATCATCAACAATGTCTTTTTTCTGCAAATCTACTTTTTCAGATTTTTTGTGTTTTAAATAAGAAGTGTCTGGTTGCCAATACATTTCACTGGAGTTAAAAAATATTACATCCCTTTAGCCACTCATCAAACTGAAGTTGATAAGGTATCGTAGTTATTCAGACTGATGATACTTTTCTACTTTCATATGGGGTGATTAATTCAATAGAGAATGTACTTTTCTTAACAAGTAGGCTTATCATGCAAGGCAGATTTATCCATCCTATTAGAGGATTAATAGTACTGTGAATATATCAGGAACTCAAAATGCAGACCTTTTTTCTAGAATATTTTATCTACTCTTGATAAAACCTACTTAATTCTACTATATCCTGTACTATATTTACCTTACAACAGAATTTAATCTCTAAATGTATTAAAAATTTTTACCTTGTGAATTTGTTTAACATCAAGAAGGATCAAAACAATATGTATGGTAATAATATTTAGAAAAACTGATATTTCCAAAAACCTAACGTCAGCTCACAGATAGTTATGGAGAAGAGAAATGCTGAACCCCACCAAATACAGTTAATACAATCTGAAGCTTTATAATTAGGAATAAGAGAATGAATAAAAGTGTAATCATCCTAAATATTGGTATCTGGCAAGCAAGCTTTTCAGAATTCATTAAGGAGTTTCAGGGATACTCCATAATAGGTTGTGAATAATAGGATTAATACAGCCATGGGCAGTGTTAGGTCAGCTGGCAGTAGATCAATCCAAAACACATAAAATATTAAAAGGGTTATAGATTAGCAATTAGATGGCTTCACAAACAAGGAACAGTTCCTTGAGCATATCTAAAGGTTAACAGATGAAATGTCAGTTTTCTCAGTTTATGACCCAGTAGCATCTAAAGATGAGAGAAGAGATGGGACTTAGACTGTGATTATGATTGACATAATCAAACCAAACCATCCTTTTAGTATCAACATCTGGATTTCAAAGGGAACAGATTTTAGTATTAGGTGAGGGAAACACTTGTGAAATACAATGAAGTAGTTTGAAGGACAAAGTTTGGGGTGTTAGAATTCTGAGAGACATGTCATAGCCAGTGATTCAGATCTTATGTTCAGTATTTAGCTTCCAAGTATTTGTGAGATGCCCTGGGAGAGGTAAGTGAATTCTCCATTTCTGTGGATGAAAATCAATGCTGTACATTATGACAACCATGTTCTATTGAAATTTCACTTGACACACAAAGTTTATCAATATTATATAGCTATCTGAGTCTTGATTTTATTGTTTTCCACGAAGACATTGCCAAATGGGGGTATTACACTGCTTTTGATTATGCTTTGTATGAAGAAAGCATAGTATATAAGAACCTGCCCATATTTAAGATATGAGTTTTTGTAATTTACAACTTCATGACTAAGGAGTTTGCACCAAAGAGCTACTAAACTGTTTCCAGGAAAGAGTTTTTGAATGCCCTCATAAAATGATATAAAAATCAATGTGAAAACCTGGAAAATAAAGCTACTAAATCCCATTAAATCAGAGTATATAGACTGGACCTCGTATTTCTGGCATGTTAACACCGTTGTTCTGACCCTCAGTTCCTCTGTAGTTTTTGACCTTCATGAATAGGCAATGTGGCACAGAAAAGAGAAAAGTTTAGTATTTAAGAGCCATGTTTTTACAATGGTCCTTTCTTCATGTATAAGTTTCTCCATGGCTTTCTGAGCTCTATTGATTTCAATTGGAATTGAGCTCACAAATTTCCATACACAGTCGACTCACATATTCAGGGGTATACTCCCACATATAATTTACTACATCTAATTGGTAAGGGAATGCAGATTATGGGTAAGGTAAGTCAGTACAACATAAACTCTCACAGTCTTAGAGTTCTTTTTCAAGTTCTTTAAACCAGTTAATAAACATATGCTAAGTCAACCTTTGTTGCTTTGATGTACAATGCTGCCAACCCTTATGGTTGGCAATTGGTTGTCTGAAATTGTCTGAGAGTCATATGCTCAGTTTAAAAGAATGTATTCTCACAACAAAAACAAAAAATTGACAATGGGATTGAACTGAAATAAAGAGCTTCTGCACAGCAAAAGAAACTATCAACAGAGTAAACAGACAACCAACCAAATGTGAAAAAATAGTTGCAAACTAAGCATCCAACAAAGGTCTAATATCCAGAATCTATAACGAACTTGAATTTAAAAGCAAAAAATTATGCCATTGAAAAGTGGCAAAGGACATGAACAGACACTTTTTAAAAAGAAGACATACATGTAGCCAACAAACATATGAAAAAATGAATAACATCACTAATCAGAGAAATGCAAGTCAAAACCACAATGAGATACCATTTCACACAAGTCAGAATGGCTATTATTAAAAAGTCAAAAAATAATATGCTGGTGAGGTTGCAGAGAAAAGGGAACACTTATACATTGCTGGTGGGAATGTAAATTAGTTCAGCTACTGTGGAAAGCAGTTAGCGATTTCTTAAAGAACACAAAGCAGAATTATCATTCAACTCAGAGCAATCCCATTATTGGGTACACACCCCCCAAAATCTAAATTGTTCTACCATAAAGACACATGCACTTCTGCGATCATCGCAGCACCGCTCACAACAGCAAAGACATGGAATCAACCTAAATGCCCATTAAGAGTAGGCTTGATAAAAAAAAAAAAAAGAAATGTACATATATGACATGGGATACTACGCAACCATAACAAAGAATGAAATCATGTCCTTTGCAGAAACATGGAGGGAACTGAAGGCCTTTATCCTAAGTGAATAGGATAAATACAAGAACAAAAAATGAAATACCATATTTCTCACCTATAAGTGGAAGCTAAACATTGAGTACATATGGACACAAAGAAGAGAACAGCAGACACTGGCGTCTACTTAAAGATGGAGGGTGAAGATTTAAAAACCTGTTAGGTACTATGCTTATCACCTGAGTGATGAGAGAATTTGTAAACTAAACCCTGTGACACGCAATTTACCTATATAACAAACGTGCATATGTAACCCTGAACCTAACATAAAATTAAAAATAAATTTTAAAAAGGATGTATTTTCAGACTTCTGTGGAACCTTGGTGTGATGATTTTTACCAAAATGTATGGCTTTCCAAAAAGAAAAATTGACGGTGGGTTTGACTCAAGTTTAAAAATTCATTCTTACATACATTCTGTTAGAAATCTGCCAGTTGGAGATTTTCTGACACTATTTCTTTATAAACATTAATATAAGGCCTCAATAATGTTTAGAAATTATATATGTATATGTGTAGAGCAACCAATTAACATAATTATATTTCCTGGTTTTCAAAAAATGTTCAAAGTTATCATAATCACTAATTTATTTGCTTCTTATAAATGATTGATTAGGCGTATTCCATGTAGATATTTTGCATTATCTCTATAAAATGTTCACTCTATGGACTATCAATGCTCTCTGTATTACTGTAAGTAGAGTAAGTATTTTTAAGTCCACAGAATGCTAATTCAAGAAACCCCAAAACAATTTAAAATACTAATCCTTAAAATGCTTTTAGTCATGGTTCTCCAGAGACATAAAACCAACGCAATACACAGAGAGAAATATAAAAAGGGATTTATTGGAGTTGGGTCATTTGATTATGGAGGCCGAGAAGTACCAAGACAGAAGGACTAGAAACCAAGAAAGCTGATAACGTGACTCAGTCCAAGTCCAAAAACCTCAGAACCAAGGAAGCCAATGGTATTATTCTCAGTCTGAGGCAAAGGCCCAGAGTCAGGGTGTCTGACCACGGGGCAGACTGCTGGCGTGAATCTTGGGGTCTGACATCCAGGGATAAAAGAAGAAGGGTGTCCTGGCTCTGGGGGAGAGAGAAAATTCACCCTCCCTCAGCCTTTTTGTTCTGTCTAGTCCCCCAGTGGATTGGATGGGGCCTGCCCACATTATGCGCAGAACTTTCCCACTCAGTCCAACGACTCAACACACCAATCTCCTCTGGAAACAACCTCAAAGACACACCTGGGGCAGCCCAATCATTTTAATCAAAAGCAAACCCATCTGGGTTTCCCTTTCAGCAGAAGAGGACAGGCTCAGCACCTACTGAAGCATAGAGAATAAATAATACTTTACCAAGTATCTGAGTATCCGTTAATCCAGGAAAGTTGACACCCGAAAGCAAACATCACCCAAGAGCAGACATTGAATTCACAGTAGTTTACAGGTTTAATTCAAGTACAGTTACACAGAACATACCTTGGTGGTTTTAAATACAATTCGTTTCTTTTTCTTTTTTTTAAATTATACTTTAAGTTCTAGGGTACATGTGCACAACATGCAGGTTTGTTACATATGTATACATGTGCCATGTTGGTGTGCTGCACCCATTAACTCATCATTTACATTAGGTATATCTCCTAATGCTATCCCTCCCCTCTCCCCCCACCTCATGACAGGCCCTGGTGTGTGATATTCCCCTTCCTGTGTCCAAGTGTTCTCATTGTTCAATTCACACACCTATGAGTGAGAACATGAAGTGTTTGGTTTTTTGTCCTTGTGATAGTTTGCTGAAAATGATGGTTTCCAGCTTAATCCATGTCCCTACAAAGGACACGAACTCATCCTTTTTTATGGCTGCATAGTATTCCACGGTGTATATGTGCCACAGTTTCTTAATCCACTCTATCATTGATGGACATTTGAGTTGGTTCCAAGTATTTGCTATTGTGAATAGTGCCACAGTAAACATACATGTGCATGTGTTTTTATAGCAGCATGATTTATAATCCTTTGGGTATATACCCAGTAATGGGATGGCTGGGTCAAATGGTATTTCTAGTTCTAGATACTTGAGGAATCGCCACACTGTCTCCCACAATGATTGAACTAGTTTACAGTCCCACCAACAGTGTAAAAGTGTTCCTATTTCTCCACAACCTCTCCAGCACCTGTTGTTTCCTGACTTTTTAATGATTGCCATTCTAACTGGTGTGAGATGGTATCTCAGTGTGGTTTTGATTTGCATTTCTCTGATGGCCAGTGATAATGAGCATTTTTTCATGCATCTGTTGGCTGCCTAAATGTCTTCTTTTGAGAAGTGTCTGTTCATATCCTTTGCCCACGTTTTGATGAGATTATTTTTTTCCTTGTAAATTTGTTGGAGTTCTTTGTAGATTGTGGATATTAGCCCTTTGTCAGATGAGTAGACTGCAAAAATTTTCTCCCATTCTGTAGGTTGCCTGTTCACTCTGATGGTAGTTTCTTTTGCTGTGCAGAAGCTCTTTAGTTTAATTAGATCCCATTTGTCAATTTTGGCTTTTGTTGCCATTGCTTTTGGTGTTTTAGACATGAAGTCCTTGCCCGTGCCTATGTCCTGAATAGTATTGCCTAGGTTTTCTTCTAGGGTTTTTATGGTTTTAGGTGTAATATTTAAGTCTTTAATCCATCTTGAATTAACGTTTGTATAAGGTGTAAGGAAGGGATCCAGTTTCAGCTTTCTACATATGGCTAGCCAGTTTTCCCAGCACCATTTATGAAATATGGAATCCTTTCCCCGTTTCTTGTTTTGGTCAGTTTTGTCAAAGATCAGATGGTTGTAGATGTCTGGTATTATTTCTAAGGGCTGTGTTCTGTTCCATTGGTCCATATCTCTCCTTTGGTACCAGTACCATGCTGTTTTGGTTACTGCAGCCTTGTAGTATAGTTTGAAGTCAGGTAGCATGATACCTCCAGCTTTGTTCTTTTGGCTTAGGATTGACTTGGCAATGCGGCCTCTTTTTTGGTTCCATATGAACCAAAGTACTTTAACATTTGGTTCCAACTTTAAAGTACTTTTTTCCAATTCTGTGAAGAAAGTTATTGGTAGCTTGATGGGATGGCATTGCATCTATAAATTACCTTAGGCAGTATGGCCGTTTTCAAGATATTGATTCTTCCTATCCATGACCATGGAATGTTCATTCATTTGTTTGTGTCTTCTTTTATTTCATTGAGCAGTGGTTTGTAGTTCTCCTTGAAGACGTCCTTCACATCCCTTGTTAAGTTGGATTCCTAGGTATTTTATTCTCTTTGAAGCAATTGTGAATGGGAGTTCACTCATGATTTGGCTTTCTGTCTGTTGTTGGTGTATAAGAATGCTTGTGATTTTTGCCCATTGATTTTGTATCCTGAGACTTCACTGAAGTTGCTTATCAGCTTAAGGAGATTTTGGGTTGAGACGATGGGGTCTTCTAAATAGACAATCATGTCATCTGCAAATGGGAAAAATTTGACTTCCTCTTTTCCTGATTGAATACCCTTTATTTCTTTCCCCTGCCTGATTGCCCTGGCCAGAACTTCCAACACTATGTTGAATAGGAGTGGTAAGAGAAGGCATCCCTGTCTTGTGCCAGTTTTCAAAGGGAATGCTTCCAGTTTTTGCCCATTCAGTATGATATTGGCTGTGGGTTTGCCATAAATAGGAAAGTGAACAACCCGCTCCTGAATGACCACTGGGCACATAACGAAATGAAGGCAGAAATAAAGATGTTCTTTGAAACCAATGAGAACAAAGACAAAACATACCAGAATCTCTGGGACACATTTAAAATAGCGTGTAGAGGGAAATTTATAGCACTACATACCCACAAGAGAAAGCAGGAAAGATCTAAAAATGACACCCTAACATCACAGTTAAAAGAACTAGAGAAGCAAGAGAAAATACATTCAAAAGCTAGCAGAAGGCAAGAAATAACTAAGATCAGAGCAGAACTGAAGGATATAGAGACACAAAAAACCCTTCAAAAAAAAATGAATCCAGGAGCTGATTTTTTGAAAAGATCAACAAAATTGACAGACCGCTACCAGACTAATAAAGAAAAGAGAGAAGAATCAAATAGACGCAATAAAAAATGATAAAGGGAATATCACCACCAATCCCATAGAAATACAAACTACCATCAGAGAGTACTGTAAACACCTCTACATAAATAAACTAGAAAATCTAGAAGAAATGGATAAATTCCTCGACACATACACCCTCCCAAGACTAAACCAGGAAGAAGTTGAATCTCTGAATAGACCAATAAGAGGTTCTGAAATTGAGGCAATAATTAATAGCTTAGCAACCAAAAAAAGTCCAGGACCAGATGGATTCACAGTCAAATTCTACCAGAGGTAAAAGCAGGAGCTGGTACCATTCCTTCTGAAACTATTCCAAACAATAGAAAAAGAGGGAATCCTCCCTAACTCATTTTATGTGTCCAGCATTATCCTGATACCAAAGTCTGGCAGAGACACAACAAAAAAAGACAATTTTAGACCAATATCCCTGATGAACATCTATGCAGAAATCCTCAATAAAATACTGGCAAACCGAATCCAGCAGCACATCAAAAAGCTTATCCACCATGATCAAGTGGGCTTCATCCCTGGGATGCAAGGCTGGTTCAACATACGCAAATCAATAAACGTAATCCAGCATATAAACAGAACCAACGACAAAAACCACGTGATTATCTCAATAGATGCAGAAAAGGCCTTTGACAAAATTCAACAGCCCTTCATGCTAAAAACTCTCAACAAATTAGGTACTGATGGGATGTATCTCAAAATAATTCATTTATTTTTCTGTTTATATCTTCTAATTTATAAATGATGTACAATTTTATCTTATTGTATTTATCATATCTTGAGACATCAAGTTTACATTTTACTTATTAGAATTGGTGCACTTAAAATGTTATTTTCCCTTGTCATTTAGAGTATATATTTAAAATTTTGTTATATTTCTGTGTGATTTTATATTTTATTCAGTTTTATTTAAAACTATTTTTTAGTTAAGGCAGTCTTTAAAATACCAATAGTTGTTCTTTTGTTCCTATTCTAAAATTAATGTCTGGTTTTGTTGTACTACAGTGGGACAATATAGAATACATAATTATATTAATTCGATTTTTAAGATTTTCTTTAATAGGGTGGTAAGTTTTTAACAATAAGAGGTTAATTATTTTTGGCTTTCATATATAACGTATCAGTTTTATTATCAGCTTAGAAATGCTGTAAAGGTAGTTCTCACCCTAAGTCAGTGAGCATATTACAAAAGAAATTCCATGGAAGTGATTTACAATTCATCAAAATTTCCACTTAACTAATATGACTGGCATGTCAGAAAATGTTTCTCAGAGGAGAAGCTTCATAATTAAGTTGTATATGATGAACTGATATAGTCAGTACCAGAAGCAGGGAATGTGTAAGCCTGGCAGTAAGAGAGCACGTTAAAAACCACCTAGGATAGAGTGCACCTAAGAGAGAAAAGGTCTAGTATGATTCCAGGTTTCAGGATTGAATGACTGAGTAACTGGTGCTGCTTCTTATCAAGGTGCAAATACAGAGATTGTGAGAAGGAAGATATCAAGTTTGTTATCAGCCATATAACCATGCAGTCATACCATTATTTACACATTTCAAAGCAATTTGAATATAACATCCCATTTTGTACTTACAACAAAATAGTGAATGAAATAAGGCAGCTAACATTTCCATTTTATGAATGAAGAAATTAAATTAAGTGACTTGCTGAAGGTCACAAAGCAACTCAAGAATGGACTCAGAAATCAAATTCTGGTTTCTGATTTATGAACTCAGGGCTTTTTTCTGCTATTGTACTAGAAATCCATATTGTAACTATTAGCATCCCCTGTACATATTGGTTGTATAAATTATTTTGAAATGAAGCAGATGCTCATTCGTGACCTGCTACACATATATTCATCTCTCTCTGTAAAAACATTGACTTCCTGACAATATTAATGACATAACTTCTTTTAATACATTTTTAATGTACTAAAAATTCCTCATTTTCAACTTTAGGAGAGACTAAACATGATAGCAAGAAAAAAGTAAAGTTTTTACATCATGACACTAGTTCTGGAGAAAAATTATTTCTAAAGGCAAGAATTTAGTTGAGCTGGTGAAACGAAAACCATTCCTTTCATTACAAATAGCTTAAATCTGTAGTCTCATAACTACCCCCTAGCCATGAACTTCAAAGCTCTGCCACAGCAGTCCTGGAACAGGTTTCTTATTTTTTCATTTGAACTTCTTAATCAATCTTCTTCACTACCTACTATTCACGCTTTGGAAGCCAAAGAAAATAGAAATCTGAGTTTTAGCTGAATCAGACATAAACAAAAGCTAGGAACCAAAGTGAAATCTGCCATTCAGTTCAGGTCTATTTTAACTCTGGAAAACCCTCTGAGCTCTCTCTTCTTTATAACGAACCAAATTGTATCAGTCACCTGCACATGCTAAGAAGTTTGTACTATAAAAAATTGATTTGTGAAATACAGCAGTAACTTAAGAAACAAGAAAATAGGTAGTGGAGCAACAAACTGGATGCATTAACTTCATTCTACTTAGTTCATGTATGTATGGTTTAAAGAAAATACACACTTGAGATACAGCCTAATTAATTGCAGTGGTTTGTGTTCATTTTACTTGCTTCCATGAGGAGTAGTGCATAGGATCTAGGATTGCAAAGAGGGAAGAAAGTTGCATGGGGTGAAATCAGTTACTAACTTGAGATGTGAGACAGAGCACATTTTTCAAAATTGGCTACAGCAATATTGCTTGTCCTTCATATTCTTCCAGATGCTTGTCAAACCCCATCAAGAGTTGGAGACAATGTTTCTTCTCCTTAAACCTGGGTGGGGCTTTGTGAGTGCCTTTATGAATACAGTGGTGGGGAAGTACATTTTAAGGCTACATCACAAAAAGAGAATTGAGTCTCCACATAGCTTCCTCTCTCTAGGGAAATTCATCTGGGGAGCTCTAAGATCAGATGTAACCAGTGGGGATTCCTGAGCTAGACAGACTACAACTAGAGGCCACATAAGAGAAAAGGAGAGATTCCGGAAGACCTCCAGCTGTTAAAGCCCTTAGCTGTTTGAGTCTTCGAAGCATCAGCTGCCAGACATGTGAGTGAACAAGTCTTAAGATGCTTCCACCGGAACCTTCAAGCTGTCCCAGCTGACACTGAGTGGAACCGACAAGCTGCCTCTAAGACTTGATCAAATTGCAGATTTGCAAGGAGACTAAATGTTGTCACTGTTTTAAGCCACTAAATTTTAAGTGATTAGTTACACAGCATTTGATACAACAAAAAAATTTATGTATATTTTAAATTGCATGCTATCAACAAATTCAGCCCTCCATTATTTAGGAAATAGTTTATACTTTATTTATACACTTAATTCTTTGTCTTATCTCTTCTGCCCATCTATTGGATGTTGCATCCCTAATAATACTACACTGGAAATAAAATTAACATTAGATAATATGTTTGTCATTAGGATCTTTAAAAAGAGATAGTTCGGGAGAGAAAACGGGGAGAAAAATTTGCATAATTAGGACACTGTGATATATTCAGGAAGTATACAAAAATAGTATTTCTCCTCAACAGTATTTTCAATGAGAATATATAGGGTAAAATTTTTTCACAGTGGCCATAAAATTAATATGGATTCCAGAAATAAACTTATTTGACATTTGTTATAGTGAAAACTTTTTGGATATAATACCAAAGACATAATCCATGAAAACAATAACTGATAAACTGAACTTCATTAAAATTAAAAAGCTTCTGCACTGCAAAAGACACTGTCAAGAACCTGAGAAGACAAGCCTCAGACTGGGAAAACATATTGGCAAAAGACACATCTGATTAGGGACTGTATCCAGAATACAGAAAAGACTCTTAAAAGTGAATAAACAAATGACCTTATCAAAAAATGGGCCAAATACCCGAACAAATGTTTCACCAAAGAAGATATACAGTTGGAAAATAAGCATATAAAAAGATATTCCACATCTTATCTCACCATATGTTTTAATTTAATTCAAATTAAAATAATGAGATACCACTACATACCTATTAGAATGGCCAAAAGCTGGAACACTGATGCACCAAGTGCTAGTAAGAATGTGGAGTAACAGGAACTCACATTCATTGCTGGAGGGAAGGCAAACTAGTGCAGCCACTTTTAAAGACAGTTTAGACATTATGCAAATTAAACATACTTTTACTGCACAATCCGGGAATCACATTTTTTGTATTTACCCAAAACAATTGAAAACTTCTGCCCACACACAAAAAACATCCACATGGATGTTTATAGCAATTATATATTCATAATTGCCCAAACTTGGAAGCAACCAAGATGTCTTTCAGTAGGTGAATGAATAAACTGTGTACATACAGACAATGGAGTATTATTCAGCAAAAGAAATGAGCTGTGAAGCCATGAAAAGACGTGGAAGACCCTTAAATGCATATTACTAAGTGGAAGAAGCCAGTTTGAAAAGCCTACATACTGCATGAGTCCAATTATATGACATTCTGAGAAAGGCAAAACTATGGAGACAGTAAAAAGATTAATGTTTGTCGGGGGTTGGAGGTAAGGAGGAATTAATGGGTAGAGCATAGATTTTTTTGAGAGGAGTGAAGCTATTCTGTATCATACTACATTGGTGGATACCTGTCATTATACATTCATCCATACCCATTGAAGGTACAACACCAAGAGTATGCCCTAATCTAAATAATGAACTTTGGATGATTATGAAGTGACATTGTAAGTTTATCAATTTAATAAATGTACTCTTTTAGTGGGGGATGTTGATAAAGGGAGAAACTGCATGGACAGGGGCAGGGACTGTATGGGAAATCTCTGTACTTTCCTGTTACTTTTTCTGTGAAACTGAAACTAATAAAAATCATCTTAAAAATATTGGCACACATCATATGAGATTAGTAAAATATGGTAGGTATATCAATTTTGTAAAGGGTAGGAGTGATTAAAGACTATAGAAGACTTTAATGTTAACTTTATAATTTTTTTTTTTTTGAGATGGAGTCTTGCTCTGTTGCCCAGGCTGGAGTGTAGTGGCGTGATCTCGGCTCGCTGCAACCTCCACCTCCCAGGTTCAAATTATTCTCCCACCTCAGCCTCCCGAGTAGCTGGGACTATAGGGACGTGCCACCACACCCAGTTGATTTTTGTATTTTTAGTAGAGATGGGGTTTCACCATGTTGGCCAGGCTGGTTTCAAACTCCTGGCCTCAGGTTATCTGCCCGACTCGGCCTCCCAAAATGCTGAGATTACAGGTGTGAGCCACCACACCTGGCCATATAAATTTGTTTTATTCAAACAATATTTTAATGCTTTTGGTTTAGAAAATTACTACTTGTGAAAATATTTATAGTCTTTTTAATTGCTTCTTACATAATATATTTTCATAATGTATTTGTTTTAGGTTAGTACATAAGTCTTTCATTTCCCCCCATGTGGTAAGTACAAAACATCTCATTGCTCCTATCACAGAAAACACACTAGAAGAACAGGAAGATGTTTTGTTTGATATGTTAGGTTCTAAAAATACAGTTAAATATAAAATCCAATGAGTCTGTAGTTCTGATATGCTAAAAATACATAAAATCACTTTGGATACTATTAGGTTTTCTTCATTGCTGATGGTGAGGGAATTAAGAGTACAGTTAAGGTGCAGATTTTTATGTAAGTTGTGGAGTTTGATATTGTTTTATGAGAAAGAATAATCAGCATATTAAGGAGTTTAATAGATCTTACATTTTCAACCACCATTAATCTTTAAATTTTATGATTTAACTTTTGAATCCTCATAGTTAAGCATTGTGATTTCTTTGATAATATTTCATTAGATTTTAAAATTTAACATTAATCAAATTACATATAATTAAATCCGGTGTTATTGGAGAAGAATCATGACATGCCAGGGAGATGAGGAAGGAGTATATTCAGTACATATTTTTTAATACAAAAAAAGAACACTGGTTATTAATTGCGTCATATAAGTGTACTTAAAAGTGTCAATTTCTAGAATGCATAGGCCATACTCCTTGCTTAAATTTATCTGCAACTATCCTGAGAGTTCATATACAACTATTTTAAAATTAATGCATATGTATAATAAATTTTATTGATGAATGATAAATTTAGGTAAAATTTAATACACTTATACACAAATATAGAGCTAAATTTGCCTTTTTAAAAATTATGATGCTATGGTATGATTCTCATATTTATGTCTCTATGTGATATATAGTCACCACATAATCTTGTGTTCCTTAAATACTGAATAATTACAGCTTTGTTTATAGCCAAAATTCTTTCTTCTACAAGATAGAGAATAAAATAATATAGTATGGTTTCTTTCCTATCTTATTCTTATTTCCTGACAAATAAATAAAAAGTGTTATCAACTTCAGTTTCAGGTCTTTAGTTATGATGATTTCTCTTCATGTAATAAAATATCATTTTTGTGAGTTTCTTTCTTTTATTCTGCTGTCACTGACCTGGCCCACAAAAATACAATTTCATAGAGCATTTCTTAGACAGTACTTTCAGAAATGTCATTGCACCACTAGAGAATTGGCATTTTCTGTGCCAAGATGTCATTCCTAATAATACAGTGTCTTAGGAAGTGAAGCTGGGAGAAATAGCTAGCAGGGTGGTGAAGGATGGGTTGCCACATCTGTAAGTAACGGTGATTTGTGGGATGAGGATCTCACCAACAGGGCTCATCTCCTCTCTTCCTCTACATTAGGATATTCAGCAGCACCAGGGTGAGGCTGTCAAGGACCCCAGTGGGGACTGAGAGTGATGATGGAAGCTGTTTTGCATTTTAGTCATTCCTGATTGAACTCTAGCTCTCCTCATTGCAGAAGGTAAGGCAGCAGGATGTTCTATACAGACAAACAGAACTTATCTTTCCATGCTGCTAAGTGCAGTTCCTCTCTCTGCTAGAGTTATATTCACTCTGTTATTCAACCTAAAATTCCTTTAAGGGGACATGGTTAGGTAATGTTGGTGGAAAAATCAGGGCCCGTATTCAGGTGGGAATTTAGTGACTTACTCTGTGGTTGCTACTGCCAAGCTCTGGGGGAAATTTCTTCAGTCATTGTACCAGAGAAGATGCAGTGGGTGTATTTAGGTTTTTACTAGACAAAATTGTCTAAAAGATAGTGTCCATGTTCCTTTGAATCACACTGCACATAACCTGTAATAGCACCACAATCACGGTCATATAAAATTTTCTACAGAGATGAAGCTGCATATGGAAATGTATCTCAAAGCAGATTCCACTATAGACTAAGGAACAGGGACCTGCTTCAATAAAAGCATCTTCTTCCAGGGACCAAAATGTGTCATTTCAGAAGACTTTGTGGTACTAGAAAAGTTCAACTAACTTAAACAACAAAAGTGTTTTACTAGTTAAAACTGAAAACTGCAGGTGCAATGCAATAGGCATTACTAACATCAATATCCAATTCACTCCTACTGTCTGAAACAGAGTGACACAGACCATGCTTTTCTCACACTAGCAGAACTCAAGGTGTTTTCATATTTGCATGGTCTCAACTTTTCCAAAATTGTCTTCATTCACCCATTTGTCTTTTCTGCTCCAATTATGCAGGGCTAAGTACTGGTAAAGGAGCACACACCTGTGTCCATATTCCCTTACTTAAAAAGATCCTGGCAGTGCTCTGTCCAATTGTATAATAATTCCACTAGTTCGTTAACATCTGCTTCATGACAAACTTTTTCAATCATGCCTTCTGTGATTGCCTATAGCCCAGTTTGATAAATTCTTATAAATTTTTGTGGGTTATAATGTTATTCAACATCAAAAATCAAATCAGAGTTTTGACCATATTAAACAAGTTTAGTGAAGAATGAGAGAGGAGATAGTTCTGTCTCACCAAACTATTCTCCAAGACTGTCAGGGGAGATGATGATGACAATTGTAGTATAGAGTAGTATCTTCCAGTCACTTTAAATTTTTTGCATGTATGAAAACATTTATGTGAAAACCATGTGAAATATATACTCACATTATTAGTATCTCACAAGTGTAGAAATTGAGGCAATGAGGTAGTGAGCTACTTGCCAAAGGTCATAGAGTTAGTAGGTGCCAGGGCCTGTGTTTGAATCCATGCCTAACTGTCATACTGTACTTAGCAGTCAGAGGGCACAGGCTTTTAAAAATGTTATCACTTAATGGCTGATAATCCAGCACGTAAAAATCAGAATCAAAGAACACTTAAAAGACACTTAAATTCATTTCAGAAAGAAATGGGTCAGGAAAACTTAGGACAGACATGATAAGAAGAAAATATAGGGTAGACATGTTTACTGTCTTCAAGTATTACATAGGCTGTGAAACACGGGGGATTAACTTATCTTAAATTGCCCCAGGACTAGAATTAAAATCATTAGGCACAGATTTTCACCAAAAATATAAAGAAGCTATTTCTACCTGTCAGAACTGCCTAAAAATAATTTCAAAAAAAGCTTTGTGAGAGAGAACATTTCCTATAGCTGAAAGTTTCCCCACTTTGGGCTAGCTGACATCTTTTGGCAAGAGTTTTGTCGGTGGGTATCAAATATCAAACTAGTTAGAACACACAGATTATAAGAACCTGCACATTCCATGAATTATCAGAAGACTGTCCTCTGACTGCTGGGACTGGGAGGCAATTTAATACCATGGGTAGATCAGGGACAGAAGGCAAAAATGTGAAGGAGGAAAATAGGAAATAAAAATGGAAATGGAGTGGGTGGGTGATGACTGGGAGAAGAGCAAAGAAGATAAACCGTCATCTAGTGAGGCCCCACTGGGCAGAGCCGCTAGGGCAGAGAGAGTTGAGCCCCTGTACAGCCTTTCTCCGACCTTTCCAATGTTCACACGTTTAACAGTGGCTTAGGGTTGGTTTAGCTCTGCTGTTATGTTTTTCCTTTGAGACAGCTTTTTCCTCTTTAGTTAGGAAGGCAGAGCTCTGACTCTGTTGCGGAGAAAAAGCTATTAAAAGAAAATTGTGGTATATAAAATGGAGACACATTTTTGATTGTATTTCAAAGGATTTGAAGGGAAAGACAAGAAAATCAATAAATGCATGGATTCTTTTACACTTTAAAAAGACAATTCTTTCCTTTCTAAAGTCTGTTTCTAGGTGTTCCTGCTGTGAAATCAGCCCATAACACAAAGATTTGATGGAAATTTACTTGGTAAAAGGATAAAATAGTAAACAGAAGAGTGAAGGTTTCAGTTGCTTCCCACCCTTTCTACTTTTTGACAAGTGATAATGCCTTCATTGGGAACCATGCAGTTTTCAACGTGTTTATTTATTTGGTTAGAGGAAGGTTGACATTCATTTTTAAATCTAAAGTATAAAACAAAGTCTTTTATTAATCATAATTCCCAATATTTTACAGATTTAAATTATCTATGACCCAGGGACTTCTTTCTCATTGTTATTTTGGCTAACGAGAACATAAATAACAGTTACATAATACCATAAAACCACCATAATAAAATCTCTGGCAATTTGTGAACATAGGTCTCCATTTGAGATTCTTGATGATTTATTGTAAACAACAAACTATTTTAAAAATTTAAAAAATAATAATTTTTGATTTGAGGAGATTTTTTCCAAACCAAATCCTTCTCCTTTCATTAAGTAGAAAAATGGAAACTCTGCCCCTGTAATTACTCCATGTAATTGGAAATTTTGTCCTGATTCATCTAAATCATTTGGTTCTCGCTAGGAGTATTAGATGGTATTAACTTCTCTTTCTCTGTGATGCACAGCATTTTTAAACATTTTTATTTTGAGATACTGTGGGTGTGTATATACTTATAAGAAATAATAGAAAGAAATCCCATGTACACTTTTCTCAGTTTCTCCCACCAGTAGCATCTTGCAAATCCATAGTAAAATAACCAAGATATTGACATTAACACAGTCAAGACACAAAACAGTTTCCTTACCAGGACAACCTCTCGGATGGTCATTTTATAGCCATACCCATTTTTCTCCTGCTTCCACCCATCCTTTAAGCCCTGACAACCACTATTTCTTCATTTCTATCATTTAGTCATTTCAAAAATGTTGTATAATTGGGATCATATAGTGCCTTAATCTGTTCATGCTGTCATAACAAAATGCCATAGACTGGGTGGCTTAACAGAAATTTATCTTCTCACAGTTCTGGAGGCTGCGAAGTTCAAAATCAAGCTGTTGGCTAATTTAGTTTCAGGTGAAGGCTCCTCTTCTGTCTTGCAGATAACTGCCTTCTTGCTGTGTTCTCACATGGCCGAGAGAAAAAGCCAGCAAGCATTCTGGTGTTTCTTCTTATAAGGGCACTAATGCCATTATGAGGGTCCCACCCTCATGACCTTATCTAACCATCAAAGGTGCCTTCTCCAGACACCATCACCTTAGGGATTAGAGCTTCCAGGTATTAATTTGTGGGGTATACAAATATTAGTCCAGAACATACATCATGGAATGTTTTGATAGTGGCTTTTTTCTCCCACTTATCATAATTTTCTAATTTATCCAAGTTGTTGTGTGTATTTATAGTTCATTACTTTTTATCACTGAGTATTATTGTCTAATATGAATGTGCCATAGGTTGTTTAACCATTCACTTACTGAAGGCCATCTGGGCTGGTTACAGTTTTTGGCTATTACAAATAAGCTGCTATAAACATTTGTGTACAGAGTGTGTGTGTGTACTTGTGTGTGTGTGTGTGAGAGAGAGAGAGAGAAAGAAAAAGAGATTTCTTTTCCCTGGGATAAATGCCTAGGAGTACAATTGTTGGGTCATATAAAAGTTGCATGTTTAGTTTTTAAGAAATGATCAAACTTTTCCAGAGAGGCTGTACCTTCTTACAGTCACACCAGTGATTTTTCCCATTTTCTAATTGGAATTTTTATTATTGAGTTTTAGAATTTATTTATATATTCTATATTCTCATCCTTCATTTGTTATGTAATTTGCAAATATTTTCCTCCAGTCAGTATCTTGCATATTCCTAACAGGACATTTAGCAGAGCAAAAGTTGTGAATCAATGATGTTTTAATTTGTCAAATTTTCCTTTTACAGAATATGCTCTTGGTGTCAAGGATGAGAACTCTTTGCCTAATTCTAGATCCAAGTGATTTTGTCAGATATTTTTTCTTAAAGCTTTATAGTTTACATTTTACAGTTAAGTCTGTGATCCATTTTGAGTTACATTTATATAAAGTGAGTCTTTTGTTTCACTTTTTTGACTATCAGTATCCAAGTGTCCCAACACTATTTATTGAAAAGCCTCCTTCATTGAATTGTGTTACCTTCCCTCTCTCTCTTAAATGACAGGAAATTCCAAATGAAGCATGGAGTTTAGCTACCCATTCCAAACTAAAGTTTTTGTTTTTAGTCAAACTTCCTCCACATCTCGTATGTCATCTTATGCCTTTGTACCCAGGCACAAATATGGTACACAAAGTTGATGATCATTCTTTTTTCCTTTGAGTTGGAGGAGTCTCACTCCTTGCCCTGGCTGGAGTGCAGTGGCGTGATCTCGGCTTACTGCAACCTCTGTCTCCCAGGTTCAAGCAATTCTCCTTCCTCAGCCTCCTGAGTAGAGTAGCTGGGACTACAGGTGCGCACCACCGTGCCCGACTAATTTTCGTATTCTTAGTAGAGACAGAGGTTTCAATGTGTTGGCCAGGTTGGTCTCAAACTCCTGACCTCAGGTGACCTACCTGCCTTGGCCTCCCAAAGAGCTGAGATTACAGGCGTGAGCCACCACACCCAGCCCTATTCTCTTATTTTTCTAATCAATCATCTAAACTTTCACTTATCTTATTAATGAGAACATTAACAACTCTTTTCAATTTGCATATATCTTTTATATTGTTAAGGAACCAGAATAACTTACGCTGTTAAAGAAAAAAGGAAAATGTTGGCTGCTCCAAGCCAAATGCCAGGTGATTAGTATATTACTATCATTTCCTACTACTGCCAAACAAAATTATGTTTGGAGACTGGCCTGAGAGATGAAGTCTGTCCCCTGCTGCAACGACTTTTTACAGGTTCAGATCCTTTCCCAGACTCTGGTGAAATTTAATGGGTGGCAGGGGATGATCTTTCTCAATGCCAACCCAGCCAATGGGCCTCCATGCTGGATCTCAAAGTTGAAGACTCAATTTCAGCAATTTCAATTAATTCACAAAATCACTTACTTTGGTTTATACTGAACCTGAGAGAGAAAAATCAGGCCTGGTTTGTGCATCTGCTCCCAATTATTCTTGGAAACACTTCCTCCTCTACTCAGTCAACTCAATTCTCTCCTGAGTTCACCTAATGTGTTAAATTATTTCTTAAATTCTGAAAACAAAGATCTTCTGACTACTCACTCCCAATCAATTCTTCCAAGAAACTTTACCCTTACTGATACCAAGATGATTTATTCCTAATCAATACGTGTAATTCATGGCTCCACTCTTACCAAATAAAGAAACATTTAATCTTTGGTGGATATATCAAGTAAGAGCTGTATTAATCTCTAAGAAGGGTATATAATGGAGCAGCTTCTCATACTTGGTCTTGGAATCAGTCTTTTCAATATCTCTTGGGACCAGTTTATTATTGATATTTGCAGAATATTTTGTTTTTCTAAAACTTGAATAGGGGAAATAAAACATTTCTAAAGAAATGTGAAAGTAGGAAACTAAAATGACTGTCTCAAGATCATGCCAAAAGTTCTGGTACATGTTTATTTACAGTTCATTTTAAAACTGTTTCACAGACAAGGACCTGAGAAATGCCAGCTACATTCCAGAAATTGTTATTCAAATTGAAACCTTTAAGGAGATTCTTAAATGTATCTTATCTTGGATTTTATGTTTTAAAACTTTTTATTTCCAGAGTAAGAGCAAAAAAGAAACTATGTACTTGTATATCACAAGTAAACAATTTCCGGTCCCTGGGGTTTGTTATTATTTGCAAGCTCACTTGTTTGCCTTGTGAATTATCTATGCTTCCTCTTCAAAATCATTGAAATACATTTCCTTATAGAAACCCAATAATCTTGAGATAGAATGCTGTAATGTATCATCCAAAACACAAAGTCACTTACCTTGGTTCATACTGAACCTGAGAGAGAAAAATCAGACCTGGTTTGTAAATAGGAATAAAATTTCCCTACATTTTTAATGGAAGATATCTGAGGTGTCAGAGTAGAGAAAAAAAATGGCTTTTGCTTCCTAGAATGGCAAGTCAATGTCATAATAGTATTACCATCTTTGTGAGTTGCTCCTTTTTCATAGTCTCATCTTCAAAAAAAAAACTCAAGAATAAAGCAAAACTATTTTTTGGGTGAAAATATATTAATTTTCTAGTCTGCATACTGGCTGTTATCTGTATAATTACTGGTTTGACTTAACCTCGGTATACAGGAAATTCTTTAAAACGGTTTTTTTATGTTAAATTTTGACAGCTGCTTTGATTTTGACAGACATCTAGTGAAGTGTTTCCTATGCAGTATGACAGTGCCAGCCATGACGTTAATTGCATCTTTTGTTGGAAAATGCCACATGTAACATTTCAAACAGAATCCAAACACCAGGATGACTATTCATTTATTTTGCTTTGCAGTAGAATTCTAAAATATTAGACTTTTGTCTTTCTCACTTTTCTAATTGACTACTTCAACTATGTGCACTGATCATATTAGCCAGCACAATCAGTTAACTAGATAGTCTAATCAAGGATGTCTTTTATCAACAACATGCCATACTCAGTCCTTTTGAGAACATGTTAGAGTTTTAATTGGTTTTTAAGTGTAAACTTAATTCGAGAAACAAGTCGGTATCTTTTCTAGAAAATCATAAAATGTGAAATATAACTTCAGACTTACAGACATTGATATCAATGTGCATAAAGTAATGTAAAGTAATTTAACAGGAATTAAGTTTGTTAGGGTTTCTGTTGCTATTTCGGACAGGAAGATCTTTCTCAGCATACATTGCAGAAGTGTTATCGCTATGCACTGTATGCTTTCTTATATGTGTTTATTCATATATCAATTTAAGAAATACTACAGAATCTATTCAGTGCCAGGTACAATAGTGAGAAAAATAATAAATGGTTGCTGTCTTCATGAGCGTTGCTTTACATCAAAATATTGTTTTAAAATAATACATAGTATCATCGAAAGGCCCATGTTTTCTTGCACCTGGAATCAGCTTTGCCATTGGATATATAACAACCCCTTATCTACAATCATAAGGTCCAATTTTGCCGTATAAGCAATACAATAATTTTTACCACAATTTTATTCATCACAGGGTCAAGTTGTGTTTAACTATTTACCTTCTTGAGAGACTTAAAATCCACAGCCATATTTACAATACCACAATTCTAACCTTAGGAAATTAAAATATCCCTGCTTGTTTTCTGATTACTGCCATGACAATGCAAAGAAAATTAAAAATTAATCTGAAAGTGTGCCAGATAATTTAGACTCACTACAGGAAATATTTTCACTGAACTAATCATTATCTTTTGGGTTTGGTGTTAATGATCAGTTGCTATTTTGTGACATCTCTTTCCATATTGATAATGTCAATTTGTTTATCAGATTTGTGCTCCTATTGGTGTAATTTTAAAAAATTGACTACCAGCAACTGGTGCCATCCAATGCCCTTGGAAGCATTAGTCAAAATATGAACATCCAAACTTCATTATTGATGGAGCCACTGGAGAAAAAGACGTTTAGAAATGACAGAGTATATTGATTATCAGATGTTATTATGATATTCAAGGGACTAACTGTCCTCAATTTGCTGTTTAGACTGTTGGGACATCAATAGAGTTATCAGCACTGAATCAGATGATGCATTATTCATTTGCTTTCAGCCTTGACCCATTACTTAAATATAAGTTTGAGATTTTGTAACCACCTCTTATGTTTTATCTTAACATTTGCCTTGAGTGAACGTCTGCCCTTATAAATTTTAATGGCTTTCAAATCTAGATCACTCTCCTAAACACAATTTTCAATAGTTTGCTCTATATCTTTATACTATTTCTTTTTTATTATATCTTTGAGATTTAACTGAGGTGCTATCCCAAATTCTGTTAAATGTCTCTTGTTTCCTAAATTGATTTGCTATCATTTAGCTAATTCAAAATATTGGTAGTGGCTAACCTCTACTTCTAGTCCTAACCTCTACTTCTAATTTACCAAAATGGGCACTTTTTTTATATTGGTGTTCTATTTTTTATTTCTAATGCCACCTAAGTCACCCCATATATATTTTTTGGGTGTGTACAACACACATTTGCCTATTTCCATAGCCTTCCAACATACACTTTCTCAGAGTTCTCTTCAAAAATTACAGGATCATTCTTATTCCTACATTGCTAGCAAACCCTTAGTAGCTCATCACCCCAGGCTCCTAAGCCTAATATCAAGGCCCTCTCCATACTTGTTTTCCTGCTTCCACACATGCCCACTTCCAAACTACTCTCCTCATACACCCAAGAGGGACAAGTTAAACATGCAAATCAGAGCATGTCCCAACACTGCTTATGGTAACAGTGTATAAGCTTTCCATTGCTGCTAGAATAAAATCCAACTTCTGTTCCTCGGGGTTGTTCATGGTCTGGCCTGACTACTTGCCTGTCTTTCCAGATTCTATTTGCGCCACTCTACTCTGTTATGTTCTGGAAACACTGTTCTTGATAATTAAAAAATACTTTATACATTGTGTCCTCTTAAGTACCAAGTAGGCTGAGGCAGGAGAATTGCTTGAACCCAGGAGGCAGAGGCTGCAATGAGCCAAGATCGAGCCACTGCACTCCAGTCTGGTGACACAGCGAGACTCCGTCAAATAAAAAAAAAAAATTTTTTAAAAGACAGTATTCTTTCCTCCTTTCCAATCTTATACCTTCGGTTTCGTTTTTCTTGTCTTGTTGAACTACCTACAACTTTCAGTATCATGCTAAATAAAGTGAATAGGATATTGAGTTGTTGTTTTGTCTCCTGCTCTTAGAGTAAGAGCATCTGAATCCACACTCTTAGGTATCCTCACCATTAGGCTTGTTTTTTGTAGATATTCTTTTTCAAGTTAAAATTCCCCTGTGAGTTTTCATCATGATAAATGTTAACTTTTGTCAAATGCTTTTCTTCTTCAAATGATTATGTACATTTTCTTATTTTTCTGGTAATATGGGGGATTACATTAATTGCTTTTAACTGTTGAACCAGCTACATATACCAGGATATACCCCACCGGTCATAATGAATATGTTATTTTATACATTGTTTGATTTGATTTGCTAATACTTTGCATCTATATGGGAAATAACTGGTCTATGGTTTTCTTTTCTTAAAATGTCTTTAGCTTTGGTATCAGGATAATGCTGGCCCCATATTATGACTTAGGAGGACTTGCCTCTTCTTCTGTTTCCTGGAAGAGTTTGTGAAAAATCAGTCTCACTTCTTCCTTATATTTGGGAAAGTTTATTGGTGAAAATATGTAGCTCTAATGCATTTTTTGGAGTTCTTTAATTTAATTATATAGACCTATTAAAATGATCCACTTCTCATTCTGAATTCTGATATTTTATGTCTTTCAAGAAATTGAGCCATTTCATCTAAAATATCCAATTTGTTATTCAAAGATTTGTTCATGGTATTTATTTACTATCCTTTTATTATCCCTTGGGGTCCTTAATGATAACCTCTTTTTCTGCTCTGAAATTGATCGGTTGTATCTTCTCTCTCTCTCGATTTATTTTTTTCTTACTCTAGCTAGGGGCTTATTAGTTTTATTGATCTTTTCAAAGAAAAATTTGGGTGTCCTTGTTTTTTCTGTATTATTTTCCTATTTAAAATTTCATTGACTTTTACTTTAATCTTTATTATTTCATTTCCTCTCCTTGGCTTTAAGTTAAATTATTCTCCTCTCTAGTTTTATAAAGTAGGAATTTAAGTTTTTATTTTATATCACTTTTTCTCATACATGTATTTGATGCTATAAATTTTCTTCTATGCAATACTTAAGTTTTAGATTTGGGGGTACATGTACAGGTTTATTACATGGATATATTACATGCTGAACTTTGAGCTTCTATTGTTCCCATTACCCAAATAATGAACATATGGAGTTTATGTTGTTTTTTAGCCCTTCTCCCCCTCTCTTGCTCCCGCCTTTTGGAGTCCCCAGTTTCTAATTCCTGTCTTTATGTTTTTGTGTACCCAGGATTTATCTACTACTTGTAAGTAGAATATGCAATATTCTATGGTTTTCTATGTCTGCATTAATTCGCTCAGGATACTGGCCTCTAGCTACATCCATGTTGCTGCAAAGGATATGATTTCATTCTTTTTATGGTTGCCTAGTATTCCATGGCATACATGTACCATGCTTTCATTATCCAATCCACCATTATTGAGCATCTAGGTTAATTCCATGTCTTTTCTACTGTGAATAGTGCTGTCATAAACATATGAGTGCAGGGGTCTTTTTGGTAGAATTTTTCTTTGGGTATATACCCAGTAAAGGAATTGCTGAGTTGAAGGATAGTTCTATTTTCAGTTATTTGAAAAATTTTCTAAACCCTTTCGACAGAGGCTGAATAACTTATATTCACACCAATAGAGTATAAGCATTTCATTTTCTCTGCAGCCTTGCCAACATCTGTTGTTTTTAAACCTTTTAATAATGGCCATTCTGCCTGGTGTGACATAGTATTTCATTGTGGTTTTGATTTGCATTTCTTTGATGATTAGTGATGTTGGGCATTTTTTCATACGTTTGTTGGTTTCTTGCATGTCTTCTTTTGAGCAGTAGCTGTTCATGTCTTTTGCTGGTTTTTAAGAAGGCTATTTTATTCTTGTAGGTTTATGTTGCTTATAGATTGTGGATATTAGTCTTTTGTTGGATGCATGGCTTAATTTTCTTTCACTTTGTAGGTTTTCTGTTTTCTCTGTTGGTAATATTCTTACTTTGCAGAAGCTCTTTAGTTTTAATTATGTCCCAATTGTCAATTTTTGGGTTTTGTTGCATTTCTTTTGGAGGACTTAGTCATAGATTATTTGCCTAGACCAAAGTCCAGAAGAATATTTTCCAGGTTTTGTTCTATGATATAGTTTTAGGTCTTACATTTAAGTATTTAATTGATTTACTTTTTGTATATAGTGAGAAGTAGGGCTCCAGTTTCATTCTTCTGCATATGGTTAACTAGTTTTACTAGCACCACATATTGAATAGGTAGTCCTCTTCCCATTGATTATTTTTGTCAACTTTTTAAAAGGTCAGTTGGTTATAGGTGTGTGGCTTTATTCCTATGTTCTGTATTCTGTTCTATCGGTCTATGTGTCCATTTTTGTATCAGTACCATGCTATTTTGATTAGTGTAGCTTTGTAGTATAGTTTGAAGTTGGGTAATGTGATGCTTCTGGCCATGTTCTTTTTGTTTAGGGTTTTGTCTATTCAGGCTCTTTTTTTGGTTCCATATGAATTTTAGAATTTTTTTTCCCTAATTCTGTGAAGAATAACATTAGTAATTTAATAGGAATAGTATTGAATCTGTAGATTGCTTTGTGTACTATGTATATTTTAATGATATTGTTCATGAGCATGGAATGTTTTCCCAATTGTTTGTGTCATCTGTGATTTTCTTCAGCAGTGTTTTGCAGTTCTCCTGCTGCATCATGCAAACTCTAGAAAGTAGTATTTTCCTTTCCATGTAGTAAAAAATATTTTAACTTTTCATAAAGATTTCTAAGTAAATTTTTATAGGAAAAATTTAATTCTCTTAAACCGTTCACATCCTTCTGGAACCTAAATGTTAATTTTGATTTAAACTCACTAACTTTTCAGTAAACTGTGCATAACCGTCTAACTTCATTTGGTCTAAAATAACTATATAGGGTTATAAAGCCAGAAGTACTGATGGGATACAATGATGGGTAGCTAGTAACTTGAAGGATATACTGTTCAAAGTATTAATTCTTTACCAGACTGTTTTTGTAAGGTACACAAATAGAATTTCTCTTTTCATAGTAGATATACAATTTTTTCCATGAAAATAAAATTAAGAAAAGTTTTGTAGTTTTGCAGGTCTTCATAATTGTATAGGTTTGGTAACCTTTGTGACTTATAAGGTGATGTGATCCAAAAACCTCAATAGCTGTGTGTGTACTGGACTTTTGCCCCTGGTATTGGGATACATATAGAAAGAGCTTCAAGGGACCTTGAACATCAACTAAACAATCATCTTTTAACAAAAAAGAAGTAAGGGTCAGCCTTTCCTATTTCCCAAAATTCTATGTCAGGTGTCTATTTTTATAGTGTTTTGTGTATCTTTATCATAGCAGTATATTAAAATTGGTTTTTACTTGCCTGCTTTTCACTATAATGAAAGCTCACTAATTGCTTAGTAAGTAGATTGTTAGCATTGAATTCCCAGAACATATAAGGCATTTTAAAATCTAGAATTATAATAACATATAACATTTACTGAACATTTACTATGTTTCAGGAAATCTGTTTTATGTATGTTATATAACAAGATATATATCTGTGTATATATGTATAACATTTCTATATACACATATGTACAACATCTATATCTTTCATACATACACACAAACATATACCTATATACATGTGTATAAATGTAGACATCTCTTCATATAAAACTTGTCAATTCTGTGAGGAATGGGCTATTTATTATCCCCTGCTTACAGAAGAGGAAATTAAGAGTCAGCAAGGTGAAGCAACTTGTGCAAATTTACAGTGAAGTTAGTAAGTGGATTCAAGATCCAAACGTAGCATTTTAATTATACAGCCCTCATTTTTAGCCATTATATTTAATTGCCTATTATAGAGTAGATGTTCCATAGATGTTGAAAGTAGATTAAATACATCTAATTGAGGGAATGAACATGTAAAACACAATGCCAATATAATTCAACATGCTAAGTTATATAAAATCTGTAAGCAAAAGGTATGCTATACTATTTGTATACAAGAATGGGTCAGAGAAGGCTTCATAGAACATTTCAAACTAATATTTAAAGTAATATTTTGAAGAAATATGTGTTCAAATCAAATATAAGAAATTTTATTTTATCTTTGTCAGTAGAATGCCCACTTAGGTTTTTCTTCTGCCTTACCAATTTAGTAATTAGTAAAATACACTGCAAATCATTCTTAATACACATTTGACACAGATCCTATCTATTTGCGTTTTCCCATATATGTTTAGCTATACTTTTCTTATGAAAAATGAATGAAAACCAGAATGAATAATAACCTACCTCCTCTGATGGCTGAGAGTAAAATATCCTGGTCTTTGTATCATTTGTTAAGTTCCCCATTCATGAATTATCAGCATTTGGTTTAACTGACTGGGGTTTCAGAAAAGGATGCCCCTTTTTTTGGCTGAAACTAAGGAA